>NC_053028.1:716110830-716410830 GCF_003073215.2 Triticum urartu
GATTAAGAGGTTGACGAAAACAACCCGCTTTAGGGCGTGAAGTAGCAAGAGAATTAGAGACCTCTGAACGGCGTTTCTAAACCGGATTGTTTGGTAAACCGGTGGAGGTAACTACCTGGCCGCTATGCCGAGTTGTGCGGCGAGCCTCGTGCTGTTGTGTCTTCACAAGAAAGTTTGGGTCCAAATAAGCAAGAGGATGAGAAAATTTAACTTTCCGGTTTGCCCGACGGACTTTTAGTGAAGGCAAAGGATTTGAATCATAGGAAAGAACGATTACCTCTGCAGCATCGGCATGACTGAATTCAACATCGTCCTGGCAATAATCATCATCAGTAAGGCGTATGAAACATAAATCAAGTGAGTCAAGTTCTACCTCAAGATCCGGGTTACCCACATCATCATCAGCCGGTGGATCGGAGGATGCAGTGGTTCTCTTCGTGTTAGTAGGTTTTCACAACTCTGGTCTTGTTCCGGGTTGGCTTAACCGATTTATCTTGTGGAGGTTTCTTGTTCCATAATGGATCATCGCCATGTAAAAGATAATAACATTTTCAGATACTATTTGGACAGAAGCAATTTCAGATATACAGATGGTATGATTTTTACCGCTGGTGGTTTGTTGATGGCGCAAAAGGGAAGTAGGCCGGTTTGAGCACAGGTCTCTTCCGGTTCATTTAACATATTTTTGACAGCTTCAGTAACTTCGTCGTTGGTCAGTTGGATGTCAATGTGACGCAGAGCATCCTTTACATCTCCTGTATATTCGCACATCAAACCGGGGTGTCGGTGTCAAAACTGGCGGATCTCGGGTAGGGGGTCCCGAACTATGCGTCTAGGCGGATGGTAACAGGAGACAAGGGACACAAAGTTTTACCCAGGTTCGGGCCCTCTTGATGGAGGTAAAACCCTACGTCCTGCTTGATTAATATTGATGATATGGGTAGTACAAGAGTAGATCTACCACGAGATCAAGGAGGCTAAACCCTAGAAGCTAGCCTATGGTATGATTGTTGTATGTTGTCCTACGGACTAAAACCCTCCGGTTTATATAGACACCGGAGAGGGTTAGGGTTACACAAAGTCGGTTACAATGGTAGGAGATCTAAATATCCGCATCGCCAAGCTTGCCTTCCACGCCAAGGAAAGTCCCATCCGGACACGGGACAAAGTCTTCAATCTTGTATCTTCATAGTCCAGGAGTCCGGCTGAAGGTATAGTCCGGCCATCCGGACACCCCCTAATCCAGGACTCCCTCAGTAGCCCCTGTACCAGGCTTCAATGACGACGAGTCCGGCGCGCAGATTGTCTTCGACATTGCAAGGCGGGTTCCTCCTCCAAGTACTTCATAGAAGATTTTGAACACAAAATACAATGTCCGACTCTGCAAAATAAGTTTCCACATATTGCCGTAGAGAATAATATTTACACAAATCTAATCTGCTGGCGTATTCCGTAGCGTGACATCACACTACGGCCAAGCCTTTATTCGAATCGTTTTTACTTCCCCACCTCAGCGTATTTTGCGAGGCGGTTTCCTTGGCACGTCTTGTCAAAGCAGAGATCGTGTCCCCTTTATTTACGGGATTCTCATCAATACGGACGTGGGTAACCCAATCGTTCCCGTTGGCATGTTTTCTCGATTAAAGACGAGTCCCAAACGGTTATGGGGAGGGCTCTTGGTATTCAACCTCTTATAAAGAGACCAAGGCCTTACTCCTTTCTTTCAATCTCAAACGAGTTCGCCCGTTGCCTCGAGTTCCAACACCCTAGGCTCCAGATTTCAGGTGCTTCGGACCTTCGACAATGTCCGGTTCTGACCTTCAAGGCCGATGGATGCCCTCCTCCGTCACGGAGGAGGACGTGCTAAAGTTGAGAGAGGCCAAGTTCTTGACCGGTGAAATTTCGCATAGGCTGCCTGCTCAAGGGCAGGCTATTCCTAGTCCCAAGCCCGGTGAGAGCGTGGTGTTCATGTCTCACTTCCTTCGGGGGTTAGGCTTCCTGATGGATCCCTTCGTGAGGGGGCTAATGTTCTATTATGGGCTGGAATTTCACAACTTAGCTCCGGAGTCCATCCTCCATGTTTCCTCATTCATCGTCGTGTGTGAAGCATTCCTCCATGTTACTCCTCACTTCGGACTATGGCTCAAGACCTTTAAAGTAGAGCTGAAGATGATCGAGGGACGGCACGCAGAGTGCGGAGGCGCTGTTATAAGCAAGAATGCTGATGCTCCATGGCCCGAGGGCTCTTTTCAAGAGGAGCTCGGCTTATGGCAACGAGAGTGGTTCTATATCACCACTCCCAGGGGCACCAAGTGGGTGGCGCCGCCTGCCTTTCGCTCGGGTCCCCCACAACAGCTAGGGTCGTGGGTCAATAAAGGCTTAGACTGGGGGCCATCCAAGGATGTGCCCTTGTTGCAGGGCCGCATCAGGGATCTCTTAGAAAGAGACTTCAGCCTGGTCAAAGTGACGCAAGTCATGCTGATCCGCTGAACCCTGCCCGGCAAACATCGCTCCCTTCGCCTGTGGGAGTTTAATCCGGAGGGACCGCGAGCTCTCCAGCATTTTATGGGCGCAACGCCCGCGGAGATGTATAAACTGTTCTTCGGATCACAAGCAATGTGTCCGGATTTGACCGAGGACGCAGGTCTGAGCTGCAATCGCCCGGATACTCAAGTAAGTAGCCTTGTGCCCGGACTCGCTATCCGTACATTTTTCATAAACTTTCCCCTAAAAGAGCTGTCCTTTTAAACAGGAGTGGATAGCGAAAGCAAAGCTGATCAGGTGTCCGGCTCCCCTCCCCGAGACCACGCCGGATCCCGTGATGGTCAGGATGTTGAAGATTGTGCCTTTGGAGGAAAGCAAGGGAGGGGACAAGGAAACTACGGCCCCCTCGAAGGAGGCTGTTCGGAGGGAAGGAATCAAAAATTCCTCTCCTCAGGGGAAGAAGAGGACCGCCTCTGAAGACCCGGAGACCATGGCCTCAAAACGGGGGAAGAAATCCTCGTCAGAGGGTCCTGTGCCGGGGGATACCTCGGCCAAATTATGCCCTCAAGGGGATCAGCCCTCCACCGAGCCATAAGTAGAAAGAGGTTTTTCTTCGAGAGGAATCCTTGTTTTATATCTAAGAAGAGTAACCGAAAATTTACCTTGTAGTTCGGACCTCAGCCCTTCTCAGCAGAGCTCGTCTTCGGGGGATCTTCTTCCGGATATGATGGAGAGCGGAATGCCTCCCCCTGCCATACCGCCTTGCGACTCGGGCGACCCTGAGGTATCGTCGAGGAGGGTTTCTCCGAATCCGGCAGGGGCGGAAGGTGGCCATATGGCCCCCCAAGGCTCTCCGCATCCGGCCTTCGAGAAAGGGCATAGGACGAGTCCGGCACCGTCCGGTGCGCGGTCGGAGGAGCTGAAGAATCTGCTAGGGCGAGCATCTATCTCAGAGGAGCACCATGCATTGATGGGCACGGTGATTGAAAGGATTTCGTCCGCGGAAAGCGGATTGCACGAGGCCGTCAGAAGTTTACTGACGGGTTTTGAGGTATGCGGAATAACGCACCCTTTTGACAGTTGCGCATAAATAAGATGCGCCCTGTGTAGATAGTAGCCCCTGAGACTCTGTGCGTTGTCAAAAGTGACGGCGCGCAGAGGATCATAATCCCAGGTCTAAAATGTCGCCTTTGTATGTAGGTGGCGAAGTGTCCGGAATCCAGCCGGACTAATGAATTTGCCGAGTTAAAGCGGCAACTTGACGTGGCAGATGCCGACATCGTGCTTGTTAACAAGTGGCTTGACGAGGCACAAGGTATGTAATCCCTCTGGTGGCACCTGGTAAGAGGAGCTTTTTATGCCAGTATCTTACTATGTGTATGCTTGATCAGATGGTGCGGCCGTCGTGGAGAGTCTTCGGGTGGAACTTGCCCGAGCCAAGGAACAAGCCAGAAAAGGTGATGCGGCTGCCGAGAAGGCCCTTGAAGAGCTGAGAGCCGAATAGGCTGCTCACTGCCGAAGCAAGAAAGAGATGGCCGTGAAGCTAAAGAGCGCTGCTGACCGTTGCAAGCTTCTTGAAAAAGAAGACCGGGCGGAACAGACGGACTTGGAGAAGGCCGTTGCCGATGCCAAGGATGCTCGCTCTGCGATGAGAGCTGCGAAGGAGGAGCTGCGTCAGGCTAGAGAGATCGCAGCTGGAAAGCCCTTTATGCTGCGGAGGAAGTTTTGTGATCATAAGCATGCTCCGTTCACTACTAGGAAAAGGGCTAAAGATGAAATTGACACTAATGGCACACCAGAGAAGTGGTGCGCCACTACTATATACTAATGGCGCACCATGTGAAGATACGCCATTAGTGTGTAAGACACTAATGACGCACCAGGCACAGGGTGCGCCACTAGTAACAAAATGTTTTTTTTCATTTTTCCAAACATACTAATGGCGCATCCAGGCAAAGTGCGCCATTACTGTATTCTTTTTTATTTTTTTTTACTTTTTTGCAAAACTACTAATGCCGCACCGTCGCATAGTGCGCCATTACTAGCTAGTAATGGCGCACTGTGCCGCGGTGCGCCATTAGTATAAAAATTATTTTTAATTACTTTTTTGCAAAACTACTAATGGCGCATGTATGTGTGGTGCACCCTCCCCCGCTCCACCGCCGCCGACGAGCACCCCCCGCACCCCCCCGCTCCACCGCCGCCGACGAGCACCCCCCGCACCCTCCCCCGCTCCACCGCCGCCGACGAGCACCCCCGCACCCTCCCCCGCTCCACCGCCGCCGGCCGAGCACCCCCCGCACCCTCCCCCGCCCGCCGCGAGCACCCCCCGCACCCTCCCCCGCTCCACCGCCGCCGACGAGCACCCCCGCACCCTCCCCCGCTCCACCGCCGCCGACGAGCACCCCCGCACCCTCCCCCGCTCCACCGCCGCCGACGAGCACCCCCCGCACCCTCCCCCGCTCCACCGCCGCCGACGAGCACCCCCCGCACCCTCCCCCGCTCCACCGCCGACGAGCACCCCCCGCACCCTCCCCGCTCCACCGCACCACGAGCACCCCCCGCACCCTCCCCCGCTCCACCGCGCCGACGAGCACCCCCCGCACCCTCCCCCGCTCCACCGCCGCCGCCTGATGATATTTTTTAAAAAATTATTACTGTTTTTATAAAAAATATTACTGTTTCATATTCATATTCATTTTAAAAATAATAATAATAAAAAAGTGTAGACTACAATTGTTGTTAAACAACAATTATTACTGTTTTTATAAAAAATATTACTGTTTCATATTCATATTCATATTCATTAAAAAAAATCTTACTTATGGCGCATGGGTGGCTGGTGCGCTAAAAATAATAAGATTGCTATCTAAAAAAGAATACTTATGGCGCACCGTCCCTTTGGTGCACCATTGCTATGAAAAAAAAACATTCTAATGGTGCATCGCCTGGGGGTGTGCCATTAGTAATCTTCCCCCATCCATCACTTCGTCCCTCCCTCTCGCCAGACACTTTGTCCCTCTCCCTCCACCGCGCCGCTCCCTCCCTCGTTCCTCCCTCAACCGCGCCGCCGCCGCCGCTGCCCCGACCCACTGCGCCGCCTCCCCCCCGAGCCCCGCCTCCCCCCCGAGCGCCGCCTCCCTTGCCTCCCTCGAAACCCTAGAAGCCCGCCTCTCTCTCGTCGGAGCTGCCTCTCGACGAAGGCTAGCCTCGTTGGACGCGCTCCTCGACGGCGGCGCGAGCCTCCCCGCGCGGCCTGGTTAGTCTCTCTCCCTCCCTCCCTCTCTCCCCGCTCATCCCCATGCCCCCACGGGGCGGCGACCTAGGGTTAGGTGCGGCCGCCTGTACTGAAATGTATTAACATGAAAAAGTTTGGTGTTGGAACCGTGCAGTACCTGGATGAGAACAAGAAGCTGATCCTGGCGATTGTCGACAAGCGGAGCAAGGGGAAGGTGGATAAATGTGCACGGTGAGCCCGATCTCTGATCTGATCTGGTATCCTTGTGAACTAGTAGCAACTGTGCTGTTGTAGCTGTGCACTCATGATGGAATGCTGCAGTGCTTTATGTAGTTTTTGCTATCTTAGCTCTTATGGTAACATCAATTAGGAGTAGTGTTAGCAACAACTAGAATATGCTAGGAGTACTATGTTTGGACAATCAAATGTGTTCACAAATGAAATGATCCACGTAGGTCTTAATGGTGACAATACTAATTTTAGTATGTTG
Source organism: Triticum urartu (assembly GCF_003073215.2). Classification (NCBI taxonomy): domain Eukaryota; kingdom Viridiplantae; phylum Streptophyta; class Magnoliopsida; order Poales; family Poaceae; genus Triticum; species Triticum urartu. The sequence goes on from NC_053028.1 coordinate 716,117,043, forward strand.
GTTGAGACCTGAGTTGATTTGTGCTAGTTCTAGGCTGATGAAAAAGTATCCTTCTGATATACACGTGGTTACTGTGTAGAAAAGTACTACCGTTTCTTGTTCAGTGCACTGCTTCTCTGCTTCTCTACTGTCAATACCACAGAACAATTTCATCTTTATTTTTCAATCATAGGTAAGTGTCACGTGACATCATGCATGTTCATGTGCTGCATATGCTTGCTCGTTGCTTTGTGGTGACAGGAAGGGCATCTTTGGTTACCGCAGTATTGCTTGAGATGATTTGTGGTGCAAGATATCACGCGATCATTTCCTGACACTCAGAAACAGAGATGTGTGCATGTTTTGACATATTAGTGTAAGAAAATAGTACTGACTACAAAATATTACCACTGGCCTTTTAAGGTCCATTGTATCTAGAAGTAATAATACGTACTCGTTATTTATCATATATATTACTACATCAAATATTATTGATGTCAAATCTCACTGACAAACAACAGATAGTGTTCAATGATCAGTTACCACTCAGTTTTTGGTAAAAGCCGCACAAATATATCTGTCAAGGTGTTCGCGGTAGTGCCCAAACAACAGATAATGGGCTGTATTGCTTTCTGTTCTACCTTAGTATGCTGTCACTTAGCATGGCAGATTAATCTGCCCTATGTATGTGTTTAATTATATTCATGGTTGCTTTATGTGTTTGTTGATTATGCAGGTTCCCTGGCTAGGCCTCTGGGTGAGTGCATCATCGGCTCTTGCTGCAGCTGCTCCTGCTGCTTCCAAGGTTTGCTCCTACATGTCCCTTTGAGAGTTTGAGCAGTACTTGAACTGTGGCTTTATTTGCCCCTTGAAGGCTTTTATTGTTACGTTAATAACTTCTATAGTGGCTGCATCATGTGCTATAAATCCAGATTGCTGGTGTTTGTTTATGTTCAGAGTTTAAGCACGTGTAGTGTAGTGTAGTGAGCTTGTTCTAGTGTAAAATTAGACTAGTATGGCCCTGGCCACAATCTATCAACTTAGCCTTCTGTGATTTTCAAAACAAGTTAACTGCATTCAGATCTCTTGATGCTCAAAACCTGTCAATTTCTATCAGCTTTTGATCTATCAAGTTGATATTCAGTCAAGTTGATGTCAAACTTGACACATAAACAGCAGCTTTAATAAACAGGGAGACAAGTGTTAAATCGGTGAAAGTAAAAAAGTGTAGTAGTAGTACTTGGTACCAATAATTCTCTAGGCAAAGAAAAAGAGCAAGAGGAGGGAGACATGGAATAAGTCTTGACCTGAAATGTAAACTGAACCCAAAACAAGACTTTCTGCATTTAAACGAGTCCCAATGGACCTACTACCAGCTTATTTGTTCTAGGACAGTATTGTTGGAAATATGCCGTAGAGGCAATAATAAAAGCATTATTATTATATTTCCTTATTCATGATAATTGTCTTTTATTCATGCTATAATTGTGTTATCCGGAAATCGTAATACATGTGTGAATACATAGACACCAACATGTCCCTAGTAAGCCTCTAGTTGACTAGCTCGTTGATCAACTGATAGTCACGGTTTCCTGACTATGGACATTGGATGTCATTGATAACGAGATCACATCATTAGGAGAATGATGTGATGGACAAGACCCAATCCCGAGCATAGCACAAGATCGTATAGTTCGTTTGCTAGAGCTTTTCCAATGTCAAGTATCTCTTCCTTAGACCATGAGATCGTGTAACTCCCGGATACCGTAGGAATACTTTGGGTGTGCCAAACATCACAACGTAACTGGGTGACTATAAAGGTATACTACGGGTATCTCCGAAAGTGTCTGTTGGGTTGACACGGATCGAGACTGGGATTTGTCACTCCGTATGACGGAGAGGTATCACCGGGCCCACTCGGTAATGCATCATCATACTGAGCTCAATGTGATCAAAGTGTTTGATCACGGGATCATGCATTACGGTACGAGTAAAGTGACTTGCCGGTAACGAGATTGAACGAGGTATTGGGATACCGACGATCGAATCTCGGGCAAGTAAAATACCGTTTGACAAAGGGAATTTCATACGGGATTGATTGAATCCTCGACATCGTGGTTCATCCGATGAGATCATCGAGGAGTATGTGGGAGCCAACATGGGTATCCAGATCCCGCTGTTGGTTATTGACCGGAGAGGTGTCTCGGTCATGTCTACATGTCTCCCGAACCCGTAGGGTCTACACACTTAAGGTTTGATGACGCTAGGGTTGTAAGGATATGAATATGCAGTAATCCGAAAGTTGTTCGGAGTCCCGGATGAGATCCCGGACATCACGAGGAGTTCCGGAATGGTCCGGAGGTAAAGAATTATATATAGGAAGTGCAGTTTTGGCCATCGGAAAGTTTCGGGGGTCACCGGTATTGTACCGGGACCACCGGATGGGTCCCGGGGGTCCACCGGGTGGGGCCACCCATCCCGGAGGGCCCCATGGGCTGAAGTGGGAAGGGGAACCAGCCCATAGTGGGCTGGTGCGCCCCCTTGGCCCACCCCCTTGCGCCTAGGGTTGAAACCCTAGGGTGGGGGGGGCGCCCACTTGCCTTGGGGGGTACTCCACCCCCTTGGCCGCCGCCCCCTTGGGAGATTAGATCTCCAGGGCCGGCGCCCCCCCAGGGGGCCTATATAAAGGGGGGAGGGAGGGGCGGCCGCACCCTGAACCCCTGGCGCCTCCCTCTCCCCTGCAACACCTCTCCTCCTCCGTCACGCGCTTGGCGAAGCCCTGCCGGAGTGCTGCGTCTCCACCAACACCACGCCGTCGTGCTGCTGCTGGAGCCATCTTCCTCAACCTCTCCTTCCCCCTTGCTGGATCAAGAAGGAGGAGACGTCATGCTGACCGTACGTGTGTTGAACGCGGAGGTGCCGTCCGTTCGGCGCTAGGATCTCCGGTGATTTGGATCACGGCGAGTACGACTCCATCATCCACGTTCTAGTGAACGCTTCCGCTTGCGATCTACAAAGGTATGTAGATGCAATCTGAATACTCGTTGCTAGATGAACTCATAGATGGATCTTGGTGAAACTGTAGGAAAATTTTTGTTTTCTGCAACGTTCCCCAACAGTGGCATCATGAGCCAGATTTATGCGTAGTTCTCTTTGCACGAGTAGAACACAATTGTTGTGGGCGTAGATGTTGTCAACTTTCTTGCCGCTACTAGTCTTATTTTGCTTCAACGGTATTGTGGGATGAAGCGGCCCGGACCAACCTTACACGTACGCTTACGTGAGACCGGTTCCACCGACTGACATGCACTAGTTGCATAAGGTGGCTGGCGGGTGTCTGTCTCTCCCACTTTACTTGGAGCGGATTCGACGAAAAGGGTCCTTATGAAGGGTAAATAGAAGTTGACAAATCACGTTGTGGCTTTTACGTAGGTAAGAAAACATTCTTGCTAGAACCCTATTGCAGCCATGTAAAACTTGCAACAACAATTAGAGGACGTCTAACTTGTTTTTGCAGCAAGTGCTTTGTGATATGATATGGCCAAAGTTGTGGTGAATGATGAATGATATATATGTGATGTATGAGATCATGTTCATGTAATAGGAATCACGACTTGCATGTCGATGAGTATGACAACCGGCATGAACCATATGAGTTGTCATTATTTTTTGTATGACCTGCGTGTCATTGGAAATGCCATGTAAATTACTTTACTTTATTGCTAAACGTGTTAGCCATAGTGGTAGAAGTAATAGTTGGTGAGCAACTTCATGGAGACACGATGATGGAGATCATGATGATGGAGATCATGGTGTCATGCCGGTGACAAGATGATCATGGAGCCCCAAGATGGAGATCAAAGGAGCTATATGATATTGGCCATATCATGTCACTATTATTATTTGATTGCATGTGATGTTTATCATGTTTTTGCATCTTGTTTACTTAGAACGACGGTAGTAAATAAGATGATCCCTCATAACAATTTCAAGTAAGTGTTCCCCCTAACTGTGCACCGTTGCGACAGTTCGTTGTTTCGAAGCACCACGTGATGATCGGGTGTGATAGATTCCAACGTTCACATACAACGGGTGTAAGACAGATTTACACATGCAAACACTTAGGTTGACTTGACGAGCCTAGCATGTGCAGACATGGCCTCGGAACACAAGAGACCGAAAGGTCGAACATGAGTCGTATGGAAGATACGATCAACATGGAGATGTTCACCGATGATGACTAGTCTGTCTCACGTGATGATCGGACACGGCCTAGTCGAGTCGGATCATGTTTCATTTAGATGACTAGAGGGATGTCTAATCTGAGTGGGAGTTCATTAAATAATTTGATTAGATGAACTTAATTATCATGAACTTAGTCTAAAATCTTTGCATAAATGTCTTGTAGATCAAATGGCCAACGCTAATGTCAACCTCAACTTCAACGTGTTCCTAGATAAAAACAAGCTGAAAGACGATGGCAGCAACTATATGGACTGGGTCCGGAACCTGAGGATCATCCTCATAGCTGCCAGGAAACAATATGTCCTAGAAGCACTGCTAGGTGATGCACCTGTTCCAGAGAACCAAGATGTTATGAACGCTTGGAAGCAGCGTGCTGATGATTACTCCCTCGTTCAGTGCGGCATGCTGTACATCTTAGAACCGGGGCTCCAAAAATGTTTTGAGCAACATGGAGCATATGAGATGTTCGAAGAGCTGAAAATGGTTTTCCAAGCTCATGCCTGGGTCGAGAGATATGAAGTCTCCGACAAGTTCTACAGCTGTAAGATGGAGGAAAATAGTTCTGTCAGTGAACACATACTCAAGATGTCTGGGTTGCACAACCGCTTGACTCAGCTGGAGATTAACCTCCCAGACGAGGCGGTCATTGACAGAATCCTTCAGTCGCTCCCACCTAGCTACAAGAGCTTTGTGATGAACTACAATATGCAGGGGATGGTAAAGACCATTCCTGAGGTATTTGCTATGCTGAAATCAGCGGAGGTAGAAATCAAAAAGGAACATCAAGTGTTGATGGTCAATAAAACCACCAAGTTCAAGAAAGGCAAGGGTAAGAAGAACTTCAAGAAGGACGACAAGGATGTTGTCGTGCCCGGTAAGCAAGTTGCCGGGAAGAAGTCAAAGAATGGACCCAAGCCTGAGACTGAGTGCTTTTATTGCAAAGGGAAGGGTCACTGGAAGCGGAACTGCCCAAATACTTAGCGGACAAGAAGGCCGGCAACACTAAAGGTATATGTGATATACATGTAATTGTAGTGTACCTTACCAGTGCTCGTAGTAGCTCCTGGGTATTTGATACCGGTGTCGTTGCTCATATTTTTAACTCAAAACAGGAGTTGCGGAATAAGCGGAGACTGGCGAAGGATGAGGTGACGATGCGTGTCGGGAATGGTTCTAAGGTCGATGTGATCGCCGTCGGCACGCTACCTCTACATTTACCTACGGGATTAGTTTTAAACCTCAATAATTGTTATTTAGTGCCAAGTTTGAGCATGAACATTGTATCTGGATCTCGTTTAATACGAGATGGCTACTCATTTAAATCCGAGAATAATGGTTGTTCTATTTATATGAGTGATATGTTTTATGGTCATGCTCCGATGGTCAATGGTTTATTCTTGATGAATCTCGTGCGTGATGATACACATATTCATAGTGTGAATACCAAAAGGTGTAAAGTTGATAACGATAGTCCCACATACTTGTGGCACTGCCGCCTTGGTCACATTGGTGTCAAGCACATGAAGAAGCTCCATGCTGATGGACTTTTAGAGTCTCTCGATTATGAATCATTTGACACATGCAAACCATGCCTCATGGGCAAAATGACCAAGACTCCGTTCTCCGGAACAATGGAGCGAGCAACCAACTTATTGGAAATCATACATACTGATGTGTGCGATCCAATGAGTGTTGAGGCTCGCGGAGGATATCGTTATGTTCTCACTCTTACTGATGACTTGAGTAGATATGGGTATGTCTACTTAATGAAACACAAGTCTGAGACCTTTGAAAAGTTCAAGGAATTTCAGAATGAGGTAGAGAATCAACGTGACCGAAAAATAAAGTTCTTACGATCAGATCGTGGAGGAGAATATTTAAGTCACGAATTTGGCACACACTTAAGGAAATGTGGAATCGTTTCACAACTCACGCCGCCTGGAACACCTCAACGTAACGGTGTGTCCGAACGTCGTAATCGCACTCTATTGGATATGGTGCGATCTATGATGTCTCTTACTGATTTACCGCTATCATTTTGGGGATACGCTCTAGAGACAGCTGCATTCACTTTAAATAGGGAGTTTCTCTCGAGGGAAGTAAGTGGGAGGAAAGTGGAACTTGATGAAGTATTACCTCTTGAACCGGAGAGTAGCGCAGCTCAAGAAAATGTTTCTGTGGTGCCTCCACCGGTTAGAGAGGAGGTTAATGATGATGATCTTGAAACTTCAGATCAAGTTACTACTGAACTTCGTAGGTCCACAAGGACACGTTCCGCACCAGAGTGGTACGGCAACCCTGTCCCGGAAATCATGTTGTTAGACAACGGTGAACCTTCGAACTATGAAGAAGCGATGGCGGGCCCAGATTCCAACAAATGGCTAGAGGCCATGCAATCTGAGATAGGATCCATGTATGAAAACAAAGTATGGACTTTGACAGACTTGATCGATGATCGGCGAGCGATAGAAAACAAATGGATCTTTAAGAAGAAGACGGACGCAGATGGTAATGTTACCATCTATAAAGCTCGACTTATCGCTAAGGGTTATCGGCAAGTTCAAGGGGTTGACTACGATGAGACTTTCTCTCCCGTAGCGAAGCTGAAGTCCATCCGAATCATGTTAGCAATTGCCGCATACTATGATTATGAGATATGGCAAATGGACGTCAAAACGGCATTCCTTAACGGCTATCTTAAGGAAGAACTGTATATGATGCAGCCGGAAGGTTTTGTTGACCCTAAGAATGCTAACAAGGTATGCAAGCTCCAGCGATCCATTTATGGGCTGGTGCAAGCATCTCGGAGTTGGAACATTCGCTTTGATGAGATGATCAAGGCGTTTGGGTTTATGCAGACTTATGGAGAAGCCTGCGTTTACAAGAAAGTGAGTGGGAGCTCTGTAGCATTTCTCATATTATATATAGATGACATACTTTTGATGGGAAATGATATAGAACTTTTGGACAGCATTAAGGCCTACTTGAATAAGAGTTTTTCAATGAAGGACCTTGGAGAAGCTGCTTATATATTAGGCATCAAGATATATAGAGATAGATCAAGACGCCTCATAGGTCTTTCACAAAGCACATACCTTGAAAAGATATTGAAGAAGTTCAATATGGATCAGTCCAAGAAGGGGTTCTTGCCTGTGTTGCAAGGTGTGAAATTGAGCTCAGCTCAATGCCCGACCACGGCAGAAGATATAGAAGAGATGAGTGTCATCCCCTATGCCTCGGCCATAGGGTCTATTATGTATGCCATGCTGTGTACCAGACCTGATGTAAACCTTGCCGTAAGTTTGGTAGGAAGGTACCAAAGTAATCCAGGCAAGGAACACTGGACAGCGGTCAAGAATATCCTGAAGTACCTGAAAAGGACTAAGGACATGTTTCTCGTTTATGGAGGTGACGAAGAGCTCGTCGTAAAGGGTTACGTCGACGCTAGCTTCGACACAGATCTGGATGACTCTAAGTCACAAACCGGATACGTGTATATGTTGAATGGTGGAGCAGTAAGCTGGTGCAGCTGCAAGCAGAGCGTCGTGGCAGGATCTACATGTGAAGCAGAGTACATGGCAGCCTCGGAGGCAGCGCATGAAGCAATTTGGGTGAAGGAGTTCATCACCGACCTAGGAGTCATACCCAATGCGTCGGGGCCGATCAAACTCTTCTGTGACAACACTGGAGCTATTGCACTTGCCAAGGAGCCCAGGTTTCACAAGAAGACCAGGCACATCAAGCGTCGCTTCAACTCCATTCATGAAAATGTTCAAGATGGAGACATAGAAATTTGCAAAGTGCATACGGATCTGAATGTCGCAGATCCGTTGACTAAACCTCTCCCTAGAGCAAAACATGATCAACACCAGAACTCTATGGGTGTTCGATTCATCACAATGTAACTAGATTATTGACTCTAGTGCAAGTGGGAGACTGTTGGAAATATGCCCTAGAGGCAATAATAAAAGCATTATTATTATAATAAAAGCATTATTATTATATTTCCTTGTTCATGATAATTGTCTTTTATTCATGCTATAATTGTGTTATCCGGAAATCGTAATACATGTGTGAATACATAGACACCAACATGTCCCTAGTAAGCCTCTAGTTGACTAGCTCGTTGATCAACTGATAGTCATGGTTTCCTGACTATGGACATTGGATGTCATTGATAACGAGATCACATCATTAGGAGAATGATGTGATGGACAAGACCCAATCCTGAGCATAGCACAAGATCGTATAGTTCGTTTGCTAGAGCTTTTCCAATGTCAAGTATCTCTTCCTTAGACCATGAGATTGTGTAACTCCCGGATACCGTAGGAATAATTTGGGTGTGCCAAACGTCACAACGTAACTGGGTGACTATAAAGGTATACTACGGGTATCTCTGAAAGTGTCTGTTGGGTTGACACGGATCGAGACTGGGATTTGTCACTCCGTATGACGGAGAGGTATTACCGGGCCCACTCGGTAATGCATCATCATACTGAGCTCAATGTGATCAAAGTATTTGATCACGGGATCATGCATTACGGTACGAGTAAAGTGACTTGCCGGTAACGAGATTGAACGAGGTATTGGGATACCGACGATCCAATCTCGGGCAAGTAAAATACCGTTTGACAAAGGGAATTGCATACGGGATTGATTGAATCCTCGACATCGTGGTTCATCCGATGAGATCATCGAGGAGTATGTGGGAGACAACATGGGTATCCAGATCCCGCTATTGGTTATTGACCGGAGAGGTGTCTCGGTCATGTCTACATATCTCCCGAACCCGTAGGGTCTACACACTTAAGGTTCGGTGACGCTAGGGTTGTAAGGATATGAATATGCAGTAATCCGAAAGTTTTTCGGAGTCCCGGATGAGATCCCGGATGTCACGAGGAGTTCCGAAATGGTCCGGAGGTAAAGAATTATATATAGGAAGTGCAGTTTCGGCCATCGGGAAAGTTTCTGGGGTCACCGGTATTGTACCGGGACCACCAGATGGGTCCCGGGGGTCCACCGGGTGGGGCCACCCATCCCGGAGGGCCCCATGGGTTGAAGTGGGAAGGGGAACCAGCCCATAGTGGGCTGGTGCGCCCCCTTGGCCCACCCCCTTGCGCCTAGGGTTGAAACCCTAGGGGGGGGGGGGGGGGCGCCCACTTGCCAACCCCCCATGAGGTGGGGGAACCGGCGGCGGGGGAACCCTCTAATCTAGAGGTCCCGGCCGCGGGGGGTCCCCCGGATATATTTCCCCCCCTCCCTCCCCGCCGGCGTGGGACTTGGGGTGGCGCCTCCCTCTCCCCTGCAACACCTCTCCTCCTCCGTCACGCGCTTGGCGAAGCCCTGCCGGAGTGCTGCGTCTCCACCAACACCACGCCGTCGTGCTGCTGCTGGACCATCTTCCTCAACCTCTCCTTCCCCCTTGCTGGATCAAGAAGGAGGAGACGTCACGCTGACCGTACGTGTGTTGAACGCGGAGGTGCCGTCCGTTCGGCGCTAGGATCTCCGGTGATTTGGATCACGGCGAGTACGACTCCATCATCCACGTTCTAGTGAACGCTTCCGCTCGCGATCTACAAATGTATGTAGATGCAATCTGAATACTCGTTGCTAGATGAACTCATAGATGGATCTTGGTGAAACCGTAGGAAAATTTTTGTTTTCTACAACGTTCCCCAACAAGTATAGTTTTACAAGCTTCAGCAACTTTTTCTTAACTGCTGCTGCTGCTGTTATGCCTGTATACACTGCTGCTACTGCTGTACTTGTCATGATGTTGTACTTGTGATGATGCTACTTGTGATCTTCTGAATGACCCATTGGCGGGGATAATGATTTTGCAGGTACCCCGAGAGGCCCTTGAGTTTGCCGGAATGTCGATTAACTTCCGTTCCGGCAAATTCGGGTACTCCATATGTCCTATTTTCAGCAAAGATGTGGCTGAAGTTTTCCGTGAATTTTAGCATGACTTTGCTAAAAATAGGACATATGGGGTACTTGCGACTAATGTTGATTATCTTCTGCTCAAAATTTATGCTGCTATAATGTTGTAAGGGTACTAATTGGTCTCTTCTGCTGCTTATCAGAGATGGGGGGAAGCAGCCACCGCCGCTCTGCCTCACCGGAGTACGAGTTGTATGCTTTCGAGTTCTTCACTATCATACTTTCTTCTTTAGTATCAGCCACGAGGCAGGTATATAAAACGAGAGATCTCCCCTTCACCCATCTCATTATGATAACTCTGTTGTTTGCTACATCACTCCTTGTCCCAAATTGCAGAGGCTGCCTGACGCTTTTATGAAGATGCTGCGTGAAGATCCGCCAGATAATGTGAAGCTCCGACAGGCCGACAACGGGGTTCGCAGGCTGTGGGACGTGGAGTTGGTGATCGAGGAGGGCCACATGTACCTGTGCCGTGGCTGGAAGAAGTTCTATAGTGCCTACGACCTGCGGACCAAGTACTTTCTTCTCTTGAGGTACGACGATGACGCCACAATGCTCATCGTGAAGGTTTTCAACACGACTATGTGTCGCATGCGCTACGCTGAAGATGAAGATGCCAGTGCGCTCTGCCTCTTCTTATTCCTCTACATTTGGTTTTGTCTCACATCGATTGTTAACGGTCATTGTTGCATTTGGACAGGCAATGGGAGTAGCAGCAGCGACACTGGCTACAGCGATTCTGGCAGCAGCGATTCTGGCAGCAGCGAAGACAACAAGAAGGATGATCCGGACTGGAGTGGGGGAGAAGAGGAGCAGAGTGGGGATGAGGAGCTGCAGGATGACGATGGGCATCAGGCTGAGGATGACCTAGCACTGGTGGTGGCTGACCAAGGGCAAGAGATGGTGGTGGCCGACCAGGTGCAAGAGATGGTGGTGGCTGACCATGGGCAAGAGATGGTGGTGGCTGAGGGTGGCCTCGTGATGGTGGTGGTGCCTGACAATTACCATGCACCGATGGTGGCGCCGGCGATCCCACAGCTGGGCGACATGACCACGCCAATTGTGGTAGAAGACTACATCCCACAGCTGCCTCCACCGCCTCGCCGCTCTTGGCGCATCAGGCTGAGGAAGGAGAAGGAGAAGAACAATGAGAACTGAACTATGTTAGGTATGTCAGATCTCCAAAATGATATATATATATATATATACTTAGTTACCTATTTATCTCTAATATGCTTATAGTCTTCTTCTTATTCTTCTTCTTATCCAAAATGACATATGTTAGCTTCATTTTACCTAAGTTGGCTCTAATATGCTAACTTAGAGCTTATATGCTTAGTTTCCTATAGGTTAGCTCCAAAATTACTTATGTTAGCACAAAATGACCAAGTTTACATAATAAGCTTATAGTCTTCTTCTTATTCTTCTTCTTATCCAAAATGACATAGGTTAGCTTCATTTTACCTAAGTTGGCTCTAATATGCTAACTTAGAGCTTATATGCTTAGTTTCCTATAGGTTAGCTCCAAAATTACTTATGTTAGCACAAAATGACCAAGTTTACATAATAAGCTTATAGTCTTCTTCTTATTCTTCTTCTTATCCAAAATGACATAGGTTAGCTTCATTTTACCTAAGTTGGCTCTAATATGCTAACTTAGAGCTTATATGCTTAGTTCCCTATAGGTTAGCTCCAAAATTACTTATGTTAGCACAAAATGATCAAGTTTACATAATAAGCTTATAGTCTTCTTCTTATCCAAAATGACATAGGTTAGCTTCATTTTACCTAAGTTGGCTCTAATATGCTAACTTAGAGCTTATATGCTTAGTTTCCTATAGGTTAGCTCCAAAATTACTTATGTTAGCACAAAATGATCAAGTTTACATAATAAGCTTATAGTCTTCTTATTCTTCTTATTATTCTTCTTCTAGTCTTCTTCTTCTTCTTCTTCTTCTTCTTCTCTTCTTCTTCTAACTTCTTGTTTATCATTTTGCAGATTTGATTTAATTCACGGAAGCTTGCATGGATGGAGTGCTTCTTTTCCATTTGTGTTTTTATTTTGTATCAATGTGAAACTTTTGTGAATTGATGGATAACGGTGTTGAATGAACATTGTGAAACTTTTGTAATATGTAACGATGGAACTATGTGTTGGCTATGTATGTATATATGATGAAACTTATGTGTTGGATATGATCTGGTGGACGCAGGTAACATCGTTACATATGGCCCCCTGTATGTAAGCTAAGCAGATCTGTGTTGTATGTTATCTCTAATATTTTTTAACCTGTGAAAATATCAGAAATGAAAAAAAATCCCTAATATTCATACTAGTGGCGCACCACACAAGACACTAATGGCGCACTGTGATAATCACACTAATGGCGCATCACCCAACAGTGCGCCATTAGTATGCCAAAGCACATGGTTAAATATGGCCCCTGGGAGGCATACTAATGGCGCATGGTGCTCTATACTAATGGTGCACTGGGTGGTGCGCCATTAGTATACCAGATACTAATGGCGCACCAGTGGTGCGCCATTAGTAATAAATACTAGTGGCGTGATACTAATGGCGCACCAGTGATGCGCCATTAGTAGGCAAAACTGGTGCGCCATTAGTGGGCCTTTTCCTAGTAGTGGTTAGACCGGTTGTGGAGTACGGCGGACACCTATCTAGATTTGGTAGCGAGTGCTGCTGATGCGACCAAACACTTTCGAGATCAAGAAGATCGCGAAGTGGAAAAGCTCTTCTGGTCGCAGTTCCACAATCCAGAGCGTCCACTGTCAGTGGCCGATCGTCTGGCCGAATGGGCCGAACTGAATAGGTTGTCCGGACTCGCCATGAAGTGCGTCATGAGTCATCTGTGGCCGGAGAGATCGGAGCCAAAAAGTTATTTCAGCTTGGTGCAGCAGTTCCTTGGTGCGGTGCCGCGTATTAATGCAATGAAGAGGTCAACATGCATAGAGGGTGCGCGGATGGCTCTTGCCCGTGTCAAGACATACTGGGCGGAGATGGAAACCACCGCTGTTGCATCCCGAGATTCGGACGGAAGCTGAGTACCTGCCGAGCACTATTTTCCAGAAGTTCTACAAGGCGCTCGTGTAATAGAGACGCAGTGCTCGAAGGATGCTATATTCGAATAGCATGTGTTATTGTAAAACAATATTTTGATAAATTGTAGAAGCTTTTTATACTTGTGCCTTCAAGTATTGTAACACCTCCTGTGCGGCCGTTTACGATATATATATATATATATATATAATCTGAAAGATGGCAGTCGTCGGCTTCAGCCCCCACGCAAATAATGTGGGGGTGTTCGCAGAAGGCGCATTTTCACACTTGATCCAACGTCTTGGTCCTACAAAGGAGGTGATAGCGCAGCGAACTAGGCAATCAGACTATAGTGCTTTATCACTTTCACTTAGCCATAGGAGCTTGACAGTGAGGCTACTTAGATAGCCCCTGGTGGCGACCGTGCTCGCCCGAATTCGGGGCGCGTATGTGCCTGGCCGAGAAACGGCCCTTCGTTAATGCGGAGGAATCCTATAGATTCCGGTAAGACATTGAGTGCTTGACCAGTCTCACGCTATATCATGACAGTCAGTTTTCGGCTTTCTCTACTGAGGTGCTCGCCTGGCCGAACCGGGGCACAATCGCAGTAGTTCTCCTAGTGCCGCCTTAGCCGATAGAGTGGAACGTAAGGCAGCAAAACACAGGAGCCGCGCAACCCAACATTTGACCAAAGACATGATTCGGAGCTGATGCATATAAGGCCAAACTCGCGACGCCGAACACTCCCTAAGGTATTCGGTCTTTATGAGGGCGGGCGAGACAACGCCCTTAGTTATAAGCCCCTAGTGTCCAGGCACGCGCAAAAATTCTGACATGGCCACATGCCAAGATACCAGCCTCCTCCTTGGTTATACCAGAAAAAACCAGGGGATGTGTATCAATAAGAGACAGTAAAAAAGGTTTACGCAGGGTATTAATCTGAAAAGAATCCTTGGAACGGGTCCCTGCTGCACGTCTGCGCCTGTGTCTCCGTTGTGCCGTATCCTGGACGGGCGCAGCACGGTGTTCATCTGTAAAAGAGAGGAACTTAGTTGAAAAAAGGGTCATGCCGAACAGAAGTTATACTAAATAAACAAAGTATAAATTGAAATGGGTAAAATTGAGCTTGATTTTCTCTTATTTTATATGCGCTGTCCCCCTAGTGCAGGGGTATATGGCTATTTAAGCCTTTATCAGTTATATGTTTATACCGGACTCGTCTAGCCATGTCCGTGGTCTTAACGACCTGTTTAGATGTTTTGGCTGGTGAAGCCGTTTTATTGTGAGGCTGTTAAGGCAGCCGCACAATGGGGGGGCGCACTCAATGTTTTCCCTTTAATGAGATGATGCCTCGTGGACCGGCCATCTTGAGCGTAAGAGACGCATAATGCGGTATTGCGTTAAAGCGGGCGAAAGCTTCGCGTCCCAGCAGTGCTTGATAGCGACTTGAGAATGGGGTGATGTGGAAAGTTAGCTTTTCGCAGCGGAAGTTATCGGGGGAGCCGAATATAACTTCAAGCCGGAGAAAACCCATGCAATGGGTGTCCGGACCTGGCGTTACCCCTTGAAAGGAGGTTTTGCTGTGGCGAATTCTTGTTGGGTCTATCCCCATGTGGCGGATTGTGTCCTGATATATTAGGTTTAGACCGCTGCCGCCGTCCATCAGGACATTTGTAAAGTGGAGTCCGCCAATTATTGGATCTAATACCAAGGCAGTCCAGCCTGCGTTCCTGATACTTCTAGAGTAATCCAGATGATCAAAGGTGATTGATTTTAACAACAAGTGGCGAGACTCCTTTGGGATAGGCCGTATGGCGCGTACCTTTATGGGCGCCGCACGTTTTGTTATGTGAAGTAAGTTTACTGTTTTTACTTCTTGTGGAAAATTCTTTTGTTTCCTGGTGCTCTGCTTTTGGGGTTCGTCATCGTCTTCGCTTGGTGTGTCGAGCCCCTTGTGTTCGGCGTTGAGTCTGCCGGATTGTTTAAAAACCCAGCAATCTCTATGGGTATGGTTTGCGGGCTTCCCAGGAGTATTGTGTATCTGACATATCTTGTCCAAGATTTTGTTTAAGTTGGACAGCTCGTCCTAATTATCTTTGAGGGGCGGCTTTTTCTGATTCTCCTGCGAGCTTTTGAATCCGGCATTGACTGTCGTGCTCTTCAGACTGTTTTCCTTAGTCCGGCGACGGTCCTTGTTGCATCGCAGTTTCCCGTTTCCATCCCTAGTTTCAGATGTACTTGGGTCGCTGGTGCTACATCTTGCCAACCAGCTGTCCTCTCCTGCGCAAAAGCGGGTCATGAGGCTTGTTAATGCGGCCATTGTTCTTGGCTTTTCTTGGCCGAGGTGTCTGGCGAGCCATTCGTCTTGGACGCTATGTTTAAAAGCTGCTAAGGCTTCGGCGTCCGGACAGTCGACTATCCGATTCTTTTTAATAAGAAATCTATTCCAGAATTGCCGAGCTGACTCTCCGGGCTGTTGAGTTATGTGACTGAGATCGTCTGCATCCGGAGGGCGGACATAGGTCCCTTTAAAATTTGCTCAGAAAGCGTCCTCGAGCTCTTCCCAACTTCCAATTGTGTTTTCAGGAAGGCTTTTGAGCCAATGCCGGGCTGGCCCTTTAAGCTTGAGGGGTAAGTATTTTATGGCGTGGAGGTCATCTCCTCTGGCCATATGTATGTGGAGGATATAATCCTCGATCCAGACTCCAGGGTCTGTTGTTCCGTCGTACGCCTCTATGTTTACGGGTTTGAATCCCGCTGGAAATTCATAATCCAGGACCTCATCGGTGAAACATAGGGGGTGTGCGGCACCCCTGTATTTGGGTGTGCCGTGATGTTTGGATACTGGTTTTGTTGCATTGCTTACGAGAGCTTGCTTTCTTGGCCCATAAATAGATCTGGCTGGGCCATCTTTTTGATGCGAATCCTTAAGTGGATCGCGTGCCGGCTTGTGTGCGGCGCCACTTGCCGCTCTGTGCTAGCCATGGGGTCGTCTATCCGACCGAGTGGCTTTCTTACTTTTTGACTGCGGGGGCTCTAAGGCCTCCTCGTCGAATTCAGGCAGTAGCTTTTGCTTCGGATAGCTTTTTGTGCGACGACTACCGCCGTATTTGTCTGCGGTGTTGAGTACTTTGCTCCATCTGATTCTGAGTGCATCTTTCGCAGTTTTTAGCTTCCGCTTCTGCTTTTTCAGGCTGCGTGCGGTTGCAACGAGCCTTTTGTGGAGGTTCTTCTGCTCCGTGAGCTTATCCGGCGTAAGGTCGTCTGGAATGCCGTTTTCGCCGGGGACGGGTTGTTCGGTTTCTTTATCTGAGTTGCCCTGTTCGGACGGTTGCTCTAAGGCATGCTCATCGTCCACTGGCTCATCCTGCTCTATGGCTGGGTCTGTATGGCTGTTGTCTTTATCGAGGCGGGGCTTGGAGCGGCGTTTACGCCGCCGCTTTGATTGCTTTTCGAGAGATCGATCCCTCGTTGCATCCCCGTGTTCCTCGTTGTCGCTTTATTTAGGTGTATCCACCATGTACACATCATGAGATGAGGTGGCTGTCCAATGCCCTATAGGCGTTGGTTCATGTGCGTCTCCTGCATCGTCGTCCATACCGTCGATGTCTTCGGAGTCGAAATTGAGCACGTCGTTTAAATTATCGACAGTGGCTACCAAATGGGTGGTGGTGGGCTTTGAATTTCTTCATCGTCCGTATCCCAACCTTGCTGACCGTAGTCCGGCCAGGGCTCTCCTGATAAAGAGAGAGACTTTAGTGACTTCAGAATGTCGCCGAAGGGCGAGTGCTGAAAGATGTCTGCGGCGGTGAACTCCATGATCGGCGCCCAATCGGATTCGACCGGCAGGGGCGCGGAGGGCTCGGAGTCCGGAGAGGAATCCGGCCCCTCGGAGTCACGGGCCTTGCGGAGTGCGGGGCTGGTGTTCGGCTCGATCGCCTTTGGGATCGCAGCCCCCGAGGCGGTGTCCAACCACTCATCCTCGATTGGTGCAGTTGGCTCCGAATTAAGGGTCGGAACCGATGCGTGTGCGGCCCCCAGGGCACTGTTCGGCGGCAGAGCTAGATCATGCCCATCGTGACAGTGCGGCGCGCTCGGCTGTGGATCGAATCGGTCGAAGATCAAGTCCCCGCGGACGTCAGCCGTGTAGTTTAAACTTCCGAATCTGACCTGATGGCCAGGGGCGTAGCTTTCGATATGCTCCAGATGGCCAAGCGTATTGGCCCGCAGTGCGAAGCCGCCGAAGACGAAGATCTGTCCGGGGAGAAAAGTCTCACCCTGGACTGCATCGTTATTGATGATCGAAGGAGCCATCGGGCCTAAAAGCGACGACACAGAGGAACTCTCAATGAAAGCACCAATGTCGGTGTCAAAACTGGCGGATCTCGGGTAGGGGGTCCCGAACTATGCGTCTAGGAGGATGGTAACAAGAGACAAGGGACACAAAGTTTTACCCAGGTTCGGGCCCTCTCGATGGAGGTAAAACCCTACGTCCTGCTTGATTAATATTGATGATATGGGTAGTACAAGAGTAGATCTACCACGAGATCAAGGAGGCTAAACCCTAGAAGCTAGCCTATGGTATGAATGTTGTATGTTGTCCTACGGACTAAAACCCTCCGGCCTATATAGACACCGGAGAGGGTTAGGGTTACACAAAGTCGGTTACAATGGTAGGAGATCTAAATATCCGCATCGCCAAGCTTGCCTTCCACGCCAAGGAAAGTCCCATCCGGACACGGGACGAAGTCTTCAATCTCGTATCTTCATAGTCCAGGAGTCCGGCTGAAGGTATAGTCCGGCCATCCGGACACCCCCTAATCCAGGACTCCCTCATGGGGCGCTGGCTTAAGGGCGGTATGCTCCAAGAGATCCAGCAGCGAGCAAAATCAACCCCTGTCAACCCATTCGCCATGAAGGCCCTAAGTTTGGATAGTTGAGGAAGCATATTTGAGTCTCTCCTTGGCAGTCAGCCTCTAAGGAAAAGGGTGTGTATTGCTCAGACGTTCCGGACGGTAACCCAACAGGGGATTTTCTTCGGAAGGAGAGGTGTCCTTGCAATAAAACCATGTCTGGTTCCATTCTTTGGGATGGCTGTGAAGATTGGCATGAGGGAAGGTTACTTCTTTCCTCTTTTGAATCGCCATACCGCCCAGTTCTGTGTTGGGTCCGTCTTTGAACTCTGTGCGACGGTTCAGGTGAAAGCAGTCTCTGAATAGCTCTACTGAAGGTTCCTCCTGAAGGTAAACCTCACTAAAGACTTGGAAGTGGCAGATATTGGTTATGGAGTTAGGACCGATATCTTGTGGGCGCAGTTGAAAATTGGCTAAGACATCCCGGAAAAACTTTGAACCGGGAGGGTTGAAGCCCCGACTTAAATGATCAGCAAAAACAATGACTTCTCCTTCTTTGGGAGTAGGAGGACATTCCGTGCCAGGGACCCTCTAGTGAATGACGTTTTTCTTGCTTAAAGCGCCCGTTTTGACCAAATTGTTTAGCTGATCCTCAGTCACTCGAGAAGGGATCCAGTTGCACTCATACGCTTGTTTGGCCATGGCAGGATCTACAATGCAATATTTGCCGGTTTAAGAACACGTTGGACAAATCTATAAAGATGCATATTTGCTAAACCAGGGTCAGCTATCTACAAACCGGAGTTCAACAATGAAGTAACGCCCTAGTAAAGGGATTGGCGGTTCAACCAGGGGACTAATGGTATATACCGGATTGTCATTTTTTCTGCAAAAGTTAAACCACCTAGCCTAAGCATCGAAGAGTCAAGACTATAGATGAGTAAGTGAATGAAAACAGGTTTCACAAGATTATGTTATGGTTTTGGATCTGAGGCATGTCAGAAAAGGGAAATATATTCAGAACCTAAGAAGCAGTACCGGACCAATGAGCAAAGGTTTGGATGAGATCTACTATTTTGAGATGCGTAAATGAAAACAGAGGCTAAAGGCTACCGCTATACAGAGCTGATATTCAGGAGTTATCATAATTATCATATGAAAAAAGATCTCCATTGATGAACACCAAAGAACTTGAGAACCCTAGAATGGATCTATGGCGGAAAGGGCAGAGAACTTACCGGAGATGAGGAAGAAGCGGAAGAGTGCCGCAGTGTTTTGGTGTGTTCAGGGTGATGCAATGGCCAAGGTTGGAGCAGAGATGACAGTCGATGGTCGACGGTGGCGGCGAAGCTCCAGAAGCTGAGAGGCGCAAGGAGGACGACGCGAAGAGGCACGAGGGGAAAAAAGGAAATGACCCTTCGGTCCTGTTTATAAAGGCAGGAGATAAGTGTCAGGCGCGAAAATCAAGGGGCCACGAATTTGGAAGTGAGGCGCAGCTGTCGCCTCGATTGTTGGAGACCCATTAATGAGGATATGTCATATACAGTTTCTTTATAATAGATGATGTCACGACGGTTTACCAAGATCCAAGAAGATGATGTCACGGCGGTTTACCAAATTATGAAGATATTGAAGACGAAGTTTCTGCTAAGGATTGACATGAACCTGTTCAAATCAATCTGGGGCCTAATGTTGGGGATATTACTACTGGGCGTAAACCGGCCAGGATAGGCCGGGTTAACTTCATCAGTACTTGAGTATGCTTGAAGCCCGTGAAGGCAGATAGGAATGATAGATAGGGGCCCAAGGCCCAGAACCGGTTCAAGGCCTGTAACCGTGAACCGGCATTGGTATGTAACTTGTATGATAATATAGAAAGAGCGGAGACCGAACCGGACATGTTTATGAGCCGATCTCGGGACTCTGCAAACCGACGAGTGTCACCCATGTATATAAGGGGACGACCCGGCGGCGGTTCAGGACAACAGACAACAACTCGAGACTTAGGCGAAGCATATTCGCTCCCTGGTCATCGAAACCCCATCAATTCCATCACAACTAGACGTAGGCTTTTACCTTCATCGAAGGGGCCGAACTAGTATAAAGCCTCTTGCGTCCCTTGTCCGCTTTAACCCCTTCAAGTTAACACATAACGATGGCTCCATGACTAAGTCCTTTCAAGAGGACATCTGCCGTGACAAAACCACGACACCTTTAATATTAGCCATATAATCACCCAAGTGTTTAATCATATAGGAATCGTATTTCAATTGTCTACCAAAATAAGCATTGAAGTGTTCTTGCTTAAACATAAAGTTATCAAACTCATCCAAGCACTGACTAGCAATTTTAGTAGGAGGGATTTCAGCTTTATCATATCTATAGAGAGAATTTACCTATACTACCTGTGTCGGGTTATCGGGATCAGGAGGTTCTTCAATAGGTAATGGATCAAGATCATATGTTTCTTCAACAGGCGGTAAATTAAGACCATGTATTTCTTCAATAGGAGGTAAATTCTTAACATCCTCATCTTTAATACCTTTTTCTTTCATAGATTTCTTTGCCTCTTGCATATCTTCGGGACTGAGAAATAGAACACCTCTCTTCTTCGGAGTTGATTTAGGAATAGGCTCAGTAATTGGAGCGGGAGCTGGCTTAGGAGTGCCCAATTATTTTCATTTGCCAACATATTATTCAATAAAATTTCAGCTTCATCCGGTGTTCTTTCCCTGAAAAGAGAACCAGCACAACTATCCAGGTAATCTCTGGAAGCATCGGTTAGTCCATTATAAAAGATATCAAGTATTTCATTTTTCTGAAGAGGATGATCAGGCAAAGCATTAAGTAACTTGAGAAGCCTCCCCCAAGCTTGTGGGAGACTCTCTTCCTCAATTTGCACAAAGTTGTATATTTCCTTTAAAGCAGCTTGTTTCTTATGAGCAGGGAAATATTTAGCAGAGAAGTAATAAATCATATCCTAGGGACTACGCACACAACCAGGATCAAGAGAATTAAACCATATCTTAGCATCACCCTTTAATGAGAACGGAAATATTTTAAGTATATAAATGTAGCGAGATCTCTCATCATTAGTGAACAGGGTGGCTATATCATTTAACTTAGTAAGATGTGCCACAACAGTTTTAGATTCATAACCATGAAAAGGATCAGATTCAAGCAAAGTAATTATATCAGGATCAACAGAGAATTCATAATCCTTATCGGGAACACAAATAGGAGAAGTAGCAAAAGTAGGGTCAGGCCTCATTTTATCTCTAAGTGATTCCTTGTTCCATTTAATTAATAGCCTCTTAAGTTCACGACTATCTCTGCAAGCTAAAATAGCGGCAGAAGATTCCATATCAAAAACATAACCCTCAGGAATAACAGGCCTTTCTTCATCATCACTTTCATCAATATAATCAGATTCAAGAATTTCTTTCTCTCTAGCCCTAGCAATTTGTTCATCAAGAAATTCACTAAGGGGCACAGTATTATCAGGCATAGAAGTAGTTTCATCATAAGTATCATGCATAGCAGAAGTGGCATCATCAATAACATGCGACATATCGGAACGAATAGCAGAAGCAGGTTTAGGTGTCGCAAGCTTACTCATAACAAAAGGTGAATCAAGTGCAGAGCTAGATGGCAGTTCCTTACCTCCCCTCGTAGTTGAGGGATAAATTTTTGTTTTTTCGTCTTTCAAGTTCTTCATAGTGTCCAGCAGATATAAATCCCAAGTGACTCAAAGAATAGAGCTATGCTCCCCGGCAACGGCGCCAGAAATTGGTCTTGATAACCCACAAGTGTACGGGATCGCAACAACTTTCGAGGGTAGAGTATTCAACCCAAATTTATTGATTCGACACAAGGGGAGCCAAAGAATATTCTCAAGTATTAGCAGCTGAGTTGTCAATTCAACCACACCTGGATAACTTAATATCTGCAGCAAGGTATTTAGTAGTGGTAACGGTAACAAAAGGTAACAAAAGCAAAAGTAATATTTTTGGTGTTTTGTAATGATTGTAACAATAGCAACTGGAAAGTAAATAAGCGTAAACCAGTAGATGGAAAACTCGTAGGCATTGGATCGGTGATGGATAATTATGCCGGATGTGGTTCATCATGTAACAGTCATAACATAGGGTGACATAGAACTAGCTCTAATTCATCAATGTAATGTAGGCATGTATTCCGAATATAGTCATACGTGCTTATGGAAAAGAACTTGCATGACATCTTTTGTCCTACCCTCCCGTGGCAGCGGGGTCCTAATGGAAACTAAGGGATATTAAGGCCTCCTTTTAATAGAGAACCGGAACAAAGCATTAGCACATAGTGAATACATGAACTCCTCAAACTATGGTCATCACCGGGAGTGGTCCCGATTATTGTCACTTCGGGGTTGCTGGATCATAACACATAGTAGGTGACTATAGACTTGCAAGATAGGATCAAGAACTCACATATATTCATGAAAACATAATAGGTTCAGATCTGAAATCATGGCACTCGGGCCCTAGTGACAAGCATTAAGCATAGCAAAGTCATAGCAACATCAATCCCAGAACATAGTGGATACTAGGGATCAAACCCTAACAAAACTAACTCGATTACATGATAGATCTCATCCAACCCATCACCGTCCAGCAAGCCTATGATGGAATTACTCACGCACGGCGGTGAGCATCATGAAATTGGTGATGGAGGATGGTTGATGATGACGACGGGACGAATCCCCCTCTCTGGAGCCCCGAACGGACTCCAGATCAGCCCTCCCGAGAGGTTTTAGGGCTTGGCGGCGGCTCTGTATCGTAAAACGTAATGATTTCTTCTCCTCTATTTTTTTCTCCCCGAAAGCAAATATATAGAGTTGGAGTTGGCGTCGGAGGAGCTCCAGGGGGCCCACGAGGTAGGGGGCGCCCCCACCCTTGTGGACAGGGTGTGGGCCCCCTGGTCTTCATCTTTGGCAAGGATTTTTTATTATTTTTAACTTGACGTTCCATGGAGTTTCAGGTCATTCCGAGAACTTTTGTTTTCTGCTCATAAAACAACATCATGGCAATTCTGCTGAAAACAGCGTCAGTCCGGGTTAGTTCCATTCAAATCATGCAAATTAGAGTCCAAAACAAGGGCAAAAGTGTTTGGAAAAGTAGATACGACGGAGACGTATCAGGCAATTTTCCAGATCCATTTACACATCAACGCGATATTTAGAATCCTTGAGTTAGTGATCCCAAGGCCCCCCAAGGCCTTGGGTCGACACACCCATGCCCATTTAACCATATGATATTTACAGTTCGGACCAGTTCCTTCCCAAAAGAACTTGGCATAGGGTGTGTCCAACTTTGCATGAACCCCTTCCGCGAGCAGAAACAGGCCCATAGCAAACATGGCAGTGAGGAGAGGCTCGAGTTCATGAGGACGAGCCTTGCCTCTTTCAAAAGGAATTTACCCCTCCAAGGACATACCCTACCCTCACCTTGGCACATAGAGGTTCCCAATCCTCTGTCGTGAGACGTTTGGTGTCCACCGGTAGGCCGAGGTACGTAAACGGAAATTTGCGCACTTTGCAGTTGAGCAAATCAGCTATGCGCCTTCCCTCCTCCGGCACTACCCCCATCAAGAGGACCTCACATTTATGGAAGTTTATTTTGAGGCCCAACATGAGCTCAAAACAAAGAAGAAATGCCTTGACCGTAGCTATGCTATGATGATCCGGGCGAAACAGCAGTAGCGTATCATCCGCGTACTGCAAATGAGTTACTCCCCCTGGTATGAGATGGCCTACCAACCCTTGGATATGGCTAGCCGCGGCCACCTTCCGAAGCATAGCGGACAGCGCATCGACAACAAAGTTGAACAAAAGAGGGGACATCGGGTCACCCTGCCTGAGTCCTCGTTTGTTCTGAAAGAAGTGCCCTACTTCTCCGTTCACCGAGACTGCAGTTTGGTCTCCCGAGACCAACTGCATTACGCAGTGCACCCAAACAGCAGAGAAACCACGGCTAATAAGCACCCGACGTAGGAAATCCCAATTTACCCGGTCGTAAGCCTTCTCGAAGTCTAGCTTCAGCAGAATGGCCGCAGGTTCCTTCGTGCGTTTGAGTTCGTGAAAAATCTCCTGGAAGGCAGCCGGGCCTTCTAGAATGTTGCGGCCGCGAATGAGCGCGGATTGGTTGCGGTGGGTCGAGTGACGAGCAATCGGTCCTAGACGTGTGGCACACACTTTAGCACAAATCTTAAAAGGAACGTTGATGAGCGCAATAGGGCGGAACTGTCTAATGTTCTTGGCCCCTTGGACCTTCGGAATAAGCGATAAGACTCCAAAATTAAGTTGGGCTATATCTACCGTCCCTCGCATAAACCCATTGCAGATCGCAAAGATTGGGCCTCTAAGAAGTGGCCAAAAATTCTTGAACATAGCCACCGGCCACCCGTCCGGGCCCGGAGCCGTGTCCGGTTTCATACCCATCAGGGTGACGTCAATTTCTTCTAGGAGGAAAGCGAGCCCTAGATCGACATTCTCACACTCCAGGACTTGTTGTGAGGCTTCCCACACGTCCGCGCGAAGGCCAGCCCCCTGGGCCTCGCAAGACCCCATCAAGTTGATGTAAAACTCATAAATGTGGCATGTGATGTCCTCATGTCCCAACAGCAGTCCTTGTTCCGATTGCAACCTGAGGATTGTGCATTTCCTACGCCGGCCATTTGCGTAGGCGCGGAAGTACTTGGTATTGGCGTCGCCTTTAAGTGTCCACTTCAGACCACCACGACGGCGCCAATATTCCTCCTCCGCGTGTAGTAATGC
This sequence comes from Triticum urartu, assembly GCF_003073215.2. NCBI lineage: Eukaryota > Viridiplantae > Streptophyta > Magnoliopsida > Poales > Poaceae > Triticum > Triticum urartu. The sequence goes on from NC_053028.1 coordinate 716,141,935, forward strand.
CTCGATGTGCCCCTCTAGAACATAACGATGGGCCCATTCCTGCTCCGAGAAGGCTCGTGCATCAGCCTGCGCGTCAATCCTCGCTATCTCCTTGCTAAAGTTGTTATTTATATTTCCTTATATCATGATAAATGTTTATTATTCATGTTGGAATTGTATTAACCGGAAACTTAGTACATGTGTGATACATAGACAAACAAAGTGTCACTAGTATGCCTCTACTTGACTAGCTCATTGAATCAAAGATGGTTAAGTTTCCAAGCCATAGACATGAGTTGTCATTTGATTAACGGGATTGGCTTGACCCATTCCGTTAGCTTAGCACTTGATCGTTTAGTATATTGCTATTGCTTTCTTTATGACTTATACATGTTCCTATGTCTATGAGATTATGCAACTCACGAATACCGGAGGAACACTTTGTGTGGTACCAAACATCACAACATAATTGGGTGATTATAAAGGTGCTCCACAGGTGTCTCCGATGGTACTTGTTGAGTTGGCATAGATCGAGATTAGGATTTGTCACTCCGATTGTCGGAGAGGTATCTCTGGGCCCTCTCGGTAATGCACATCACTATAAGCCTTGCATGCAAAGTGACTAATGAGGTAGTTACGGGATGATGCATTACGAAGGAGTAAAGAGACTTGCCGGTAACGAGATTGAACTAGGTATTGAGATACCGACGATCGAATCTCAGGCAAGTAACATACCGATGACAAAGGGAACAACATATGTTGTTATGCGGTGTGACCGATAAAGATCTTCATAGAATATGTGGGGGCCAATATGAACATCTAGGTTCCGCTATTGGTTATTGACCGGAGACGTGTCTCGGTCATGTCTACATAGTTCTCGAACCCGTAGGGTCCGCACGCTTGACGTTCGGTGACAATCGGTATTATGAGTTTATGTGTTTTGATGTACCGAAGATAGTTCAGAGTCCCGGATGTGATCACGGACATGACGAGGAGTCTCGAAATGGTCGAGACATAAATATTAATATATTGCATGCCTATATTCGGACACCTGATAAGTTCCGGGGATCACCGGATAATTATCGGAGTGCCAGGGGGTTATCGAAACCCCCGGGGGGGACTATTGGGCCTACATGGGCCATAGGGAAGAGGGGAGGCAGCCCACAAGGGGCAGCCGCACGCCCACCCTATAGGGAGTCCGAATTGGACTAGGGAGGGGGGCGCGCCCACCTTTCCTTCTCCTCTCCCTCTCCTTCCTTCCCCCTTCCTCCTCCTAGTTGGACTAGGAAAGGGGGAGTCCTACTCCTAGTAGGAGGAGGACTCCTCCCCCTCCTTGGCGTGCCCCAAGGGCCGGCCGGCTTCCCCCCTTGCTCCTTTATATAAGGGGGCAGGGGGCATCCTAACACACAAGTTGATCATTGATCCCTTAGCCATGTGTTGTGCCCCCCTCCACCATAATCCACCTCAGTCATATCGTCGTAGTGCTTAGGAGAAGCCATGTGCCGGTAGCTTCATCATAACCATCATCACGCCATCGTGCTGACGAAGCTCTCCCTCGACACTCTGCTGGATCGTGAGTTCGTGGGACATCACCGAGCCGAACGTGTGCAGGTCGCGGAGGTGTCGTACTTTCGGTACTAGGATCGGTCGATCGTGAAGACGTACGACTACATCAACCGTGTTGTCATAACGCTTCCGCTTTTGGTCTATGAGGGTACGTGGACAACACTCTCCCCTCTCGTTGCTATGCATCACCATGATCTTGCGTGTGCGTAGGAATTTTTTTTGAAATTACTATGTTCCCCAACAGTGGCATCTGAGCCAGGTTTATGCGTAGATGTTATATGCGCGTGTAGAACACAAGTGAGTTGTGGGCGATAATAGTTATACTGCTTACTAGCATGTCATACTTTGATTCGGCGGTATTGTTGGATGAAGAGGCCCGGACCGACATTACGCGTACACTTACGCGAGTCTGGTTCTACCGACGTGCTTCGCACACAGGTGGCTGGCGGGTGTCAGTTTCTTCAACTTTAGTTGAATCGAGTGTGGCTACGCCCGGTCCTTGTTGAAGGTTAAAACAACACATACTTGACGAAAAATCGCTGTGGTTTTGATGCGTAGGTAAGAACGGTTCTTGCTCAGCCCATAGCAGTCACGTAAAACTTGCAACAACAAAGTAGAGGACGTCTAACTTGTTTTTGCAGGGCATGTTGTGATGTGATATGGTCAAGACATGATGCTAAATTTTATTGTATGAGATGATCATGTTTTTTAACAAAGTTATCGGCAACTGGCAGGAGCCATATGGTTGTCGCTTTATTGTATGAAATGCAATTGCCATGTAATTACTTTACTTTATCACTAAGCGGTAGTGATAGTCATAGAAGCAATAGTTGGCAAGACGACAATGATGCTACGATGGAGATCAAGGTGTCACGCCGGTGACGGTGGTGATCATGCCGGTGCTTTGGAGATGGAGATCAAAGGCACAAGATGATGATGGCCATATCATATCACTTATATTGATTGCATGTGATGTTTATCCTTTATGCATCTTTTTTTGCTTAGTTCGACAGTAGCATTATAAGATGATCTCTCAGTAAGTTTCAAGGTACACGTGTTCTCCCTGAGTATGCACCGTTACGAAAGTTCGTCGTGCCGAGACACCACGTGATGATCGGGTGTGACAAGCTCTACGTTCACATACAACGGGTGCAAGCCAGTTTTGCACACACAGAATACTCAGGTTAAACTTGACAAGCCTAGCATATACGGATATGGCCTCGGAACACTGAGACCAAAAGGTCGAGCGTGAATCATATAGTAGATATGATCAACATAGTGATGTTCACCATTGAACTACTCCATCTCACATGATGATCGTACATGGTTTAGTTAATATGGATCACGTGATCACTTAGATGATTAGAGGTATGTCTATCTAAGTGGGAGTTCTTTAGTAATTTGATTAATTGAACTTTAATTTATCATGAACTTAGTACCTGATAGTATTTTGCATGTCTATGTTGTTGTAGATAGATGGCCCGTGTTGTTGTTCCGTTGAATTTTAATGCATTCCTAGAGAAAGCTAAGTTGAAAGATGATGGTAGCAACTATACGGACTGGGTCCGTAACTTGAGCATTATCCTCATTGCTGCATAGAAGAATTATGTCCTGGAAGCACCGCTAGGTGCCAAACCCACTGGAGGAGCAACGCCAGATGTTATGAAGGTCTAGCAGAGCAAAGCTGACGACTACTCGATAGTTCAGTGTGCCATGTTTTACGGCTTAGAACCGGGACTTCAACGCGTTTTGAACGTCATGGAGCATATGAGATGTTCTAGGAGTTGAAGTTAATATTTCAAGTAAATGCCCGGATTGAGAGATATGAAGTCTCCAATAAGTTCTATAGCTGCAAGATGGAGGAGAACAGTTCTGTCAGTGAACATATACTCAAAATGTCTGGGTATAATAATCACTTGATTCAACTGGGAGTTAATCTTCCTGATGATAGTGTCATTGACAGAATTCTTCAATCACTGCCACCAAGGTACAAGAGCTTCGTGATGAACTATAATATGCAAGGGATGGATAAGACAATTCCCGAGCTCTTCGCAATGCTAAAGGATGCAGAGGTAGAAATCAAGAAGGAGCATCAAGTGTTGATGGCCAACAAGACCACCAATTTCAAGCAAAGGGGTAAAGGGAAAAAGGGGAACTTCAAGAAGAATGGCAAGCAAGTTGCTGATCAAGGGAAGAAGCCCAAGTCTGGAGCTAAGCCTGAGACTGAGTGCTTCTACTGCAAAGGGACTGGTCACTCGAATCGGAACTGCCCCAAGTATTTGGCGGATAAGAAGGATGGCAAGGTGAACAAAGGTATATGTGATATACATGTTATTGATGTGTACCTTACTAATGCTCACAGTAGCACCTGGGTATTTGATACTGGTTCTGTTGCTAATATTTGCAACTCGAAACAGGGACTACAGATTAAGCGAAGATTGGCTAAGGACGAGGTGACGATGCGCGTGGGAAATGGTTCCAAAGTTGATGTGATCTCGGTCGGCACGCTACCTCTACATCTACCTTCGGGATTAGTTTTAGACCTGAACAATTGTTATTTGCTGCCAGCGTTAAGCATGAACATTATATCTGGATCTTGTTTGATGCGAGACGGTTATTCATTTAAATTAGAGAATAATAGTTGTTCTATTTATATGAGTACTATCTTTTATGGTCATGCACCCTTGAAGAGTGGTCTATTTTTATTGAATCTTGATAGTAGTGATACACATATTAATAATATTGAATCCAAAAGATGCAGAGTTGATAATGATAGTGCAACTTATTTGTGGCACTACTGTTTGGGTCGTATTGGTGTAAAACGCATGAAGAAACTCCATTCTGATGGACTTTTGGAATCACTTGATTATGAACCACTTGGTACTTGCGAACCATGCCTCATGGGAAAGATGACTAAAACTCCATTCTCCGGAACAATGGAGTGAGCAACAGATTTGTTGAAAATCATACATAATGGTGTATGTGGTCCGATGAATGTTGAGGCTCGCGGCGGGTATCGTTATTTTCTCACCTTCACAGATGATTTGAGCAGATATGGGTATATCTACTTAATGAAGCATAAGTCTGAAACATTTGAAAAGTTCAAAGAATTTCTGAGTGAAGTGGAAAATCATCGTAACAAGAAAATAAAGTTTCTACGATCTAATCGTGGAGGAGAATATTTGAGTTACGAGTTTGGTCTTCATTTGAAACAATGCGGAATAGTTTCGCAACTCACATCACCAGGAACACCACAGCGTAATGGTGTGTCCGAACGTCGTAATCATACTTTACTAGATATGGTGCGATCTATGATGTCTCTTACTGATTTACCTCTATCGTTTTGGGGTTATGCTTTAGAGACGGCTGCATTCACGTTAAATACGGCACCATCTAAATCCATTGAGATGACGCCTTATGAACTATGGTTTGGCAAGAAACCAAAGTTGTCGTTTCTTAAAGTTTGGGGCTGCGATGCTTATGTGAAAAAGCTTCAACCTGATAAGCTCGAATCCAAATTGGAGAAATGTGTATTCATAGAATACCCAAAGGAGACTGTTGGGTACACCTTCTATCACAGATCCGGAGGCAAGACATTCGTTGCTAAGAATGGATCCTTTCTAGAGAAGGAGTTTTTGTCAAAAGAAGTGAGTGGGAGGAAAGTAGAACTTGATGAGGTAACTGTACCTACTCCCTTATTGGAAAGTAGTTCATCACGGAAATCTGTTCCTGTGACTCCTACACCAATTACTGAGGAAGCTAATGATGATGATCATGTAACTTCAGATCAAGTTACTACCAAACCTCGTAGGTCAACCAGAGTAAGATCTGCACTAGAGTGGTATGGTAATCCTGTTCTGGAGGTCATGTTACTTGACCATGACGAACCTACGAACTATGAGGAAGCGATGATGAGCCCAGATTCCGCGAAATGGCTTGAGGCCATGAAATCTAAGATGGGATCCATGTATGAGAACAAAGTGTGGACTTTGGTTGACTTGCCCAATGATCGGCAAGCCACCGAGAATAAATGGATCTTCAAGAAGAAGACTGACGCTAACGGTAATGTTACTGTCTACAAAGCTCGAATTTTTGCGAAAGGTTTTCGACAAGTTCAAGGAGTTGACTATGATGAGACCTTCTCACCCGTAGCGATGCTTAAGTCCGTCCGAATCATGTTAGCAATTGCTGCATTATATGATTATGAAATTTGGCAAATGGATGTAAAGACTGCATTCCTGAATGGATTTCTGGAAGAAGAGTTGTATATGATGCAACCTGAAGGTTTTATCGATCCAAAGGATGCTAACAAAGTGTGCAAGCTCCAGCGATCCATTTATGGATTGGTGCAAGCATCTCGGAGTTGGAATAAACGTTTTGATAGTGTGATCAAAGCATATGGTTTTATACAGACTTTTGGAGAAGCCTGTATTTACAAGAAACTGAGTGGGAGCTCTGTAGCATTTCTAATATTATATGTGGATGACATATTGTTGATTGGAAATGATATAGAGTTTCTGGATAGCATAAAAGGATACTTGAACAAGAGTTTTTCAATGAAAGACCTCGGTGAAGCTGCTTATATATTAGGCATCAAGATCTATAGAGATATATCAAGACGTTTAATTGGACTTTCACAAAGCACATACCTTAATACAGTTTTGAAAAAGTTCAAAATGGATCAAGCAAAGAAAGGGTTCTTGCCTGTGTTACAAGGTGTGAAGTTGAGTCAGACTCAATGTCCGACCACTGCAGAAGATAGAGAGAAAATGAAAGGTGTTCCCTATGCTTCAGCCATAGGCTCTATCATGTATGCAATGCTGTGTACCAGACCTGATGTGTGCCTTGCTATCAGTTTAGTAGGGAGGTACCAAAGTAATCCAGGAGTGGATCACTAGACAGCGGTCAAGAACATCCTGAAATACCTGAAAAGGACTAAGGATATGTTTCTCGTTTATGGAGGTGACAAAGAGCTCATCGTAAATGGTTACATTGATGCAAGCTTTGACACTGATCTGGATGACTCTAAGTCACAAACCGGAAACGTGTTTATATTGAATGGTGGAGCTGTCAGTTGGTGCAGTTCTAAGCAAAGCGTCGTGGCGTGATCTACGTGTGAAGCGGAGTACATAGCTGCTTCGGAAGCAGCAAATGAAGGAGTCTGGATGAAGGAGTTCACATCCGATCTAGGTGTCATACCTAGTGCATCGGGTCCAATGAAAATCTTTTGTGACAATACTCGTGCAATTGCCTTGGCAAAGGAATCCAGATTTCACAAGAGAACCAAGCACATCAAGAGAGACTTCAATTCCATCCGCGATCAAGTCAAGGAGGGAGACATAGAGATTTGCAAGATACATACGGATCTAAATGTTGCAGACCCGTTGACTAAGCCTCTCTCACGAGCAAAACATGATCAGCACCAAGAATCCATGGGTGTTAGAATCATTACTGTGTAATCTAGATTATTGACTCTAGTGCGAGTGGGAGAGTGAAGGAAATATGCCCTAGAGGCAATAGTAAAGTTGTTATTTATATTTCCTTATATCATGATAAATGTTTATTATTCATGCTGGAATTTTATTAACCGGAAAGTTAGTACATGTGTGAATACATAGACAAACAGAGTGTCACTAGTATGCCTCTACTTGACTAGCTCGTTGAATCAAAGATGGTTAAGTTTCCTAGCCATAGACATGAGTTGTCATTTGATTAACGGGATCACATCATTAGAGAATGATGTGATTAACTTGACCCATTCCGTTATCTCAGCACTTGATCGTTTAGTATATTGCTATTGCTTTCCTCATGACTTATACATGTCCTATGACTAGGAGATTATGCAACTCCCGAGTACCGGAGGAACACTTTGTGTGCTACCAAACATCACAACATAACGGGGTGATTATAAAGGTACTCTACAGGTGTCTCCGATGGTACTTGTTGAGTTGGCATAGATCGAGATTAGGATTTGTCACTCCGATTGTCGGAGAGGTATCTCTAGGCCCTCTCGGTAATGCACATCACTATAAACCTTGCAAGCAAAGTGACTAATGAGTTAGTTGCGGGATGATGCATTACGGAACGAGTAAAGATACTTGACAGTAACTAGATTGAACTAGGTATTGAGATACCGACGATCGAATCTCGGGCAAGTAACATACCGATGACAAAGGGAACAACGTATGTTGTTATTGCGGTTTGACTGATAAAGGTCTTCATAGAATATGTGGGAGCCAATATGAACATCCAGGTTCCGCTATTGGTTATTGAACGGAGACGTGTCTCGGTCATGTCTACATAGTTCTCGAACCCGTAGGGTCCGCACGCTTAACGTTCGGTGACGATCGGTATTATGAGTTTATGTGTTTTGATGTACCGAAGATAGTTCGGAGTCCCGGATGTGATCACGGACATGAAAAGGAGTCTCGAAATGGTTGAGACATAAAGATTGATTTATTGGATGACTATATTCGGACACCGGATGAGTTCCGGGGATCACCAGATAATTATCGTAGTGTCGGGGGGTTATCGAAACCCCCGGGGGGACTATTGGGCCTACATGGGCCATAGGGAAGAGGGCAAGCAGCCCACAAGGGGCAGTTGCGCGCCCTCCCTATAGGGAGTCCGAATTGGACTAGGGAGGGGGGCCCCTTTCCTTCTCCTCTCCCTCTCCTTCCTTCCCCCTTCCTCCTCCTAGTTGGACTAGGAAAGAGGGAGTCCTACTCCTACTAGGAGGAGGACTCCTCCCCCTCCTTGGCGCGCCCCAAGGGTCGGTTGGCCTCCCCCTTACTCCTTTATATACGGGGGCAGGGGGCCCCCCTAACACACAAGTTGATCATTGATCCCTTAGCCGTGTGCAGTGCCCCCTCCACCATAATCCACCTCGGTCATATCGTCGTAGTTCTTAGGCGAAGCCCTGCACTGGTAGCTTCATCATCACCGTCATCACGCTGTCGTGCTGACGAAGCTCTCCCTCGACACTCTGCTGGATCGTGAGTTCATGGGACGTCACCGAGCCAAATGTGTGCATATCACAGAGGTGTCGTACTTTCGGTACTAGGATCGGTCGATCGTGAAGACGTACGACTACACCAACCGCGTTGTCATAACGCTTCCGCTTTCGGTCTACGAGGGTACGTGGACAACACTCTCCCCTCTCGTTGCTATGCATCACCATGATCTTGCGTGTGGGTAGGAATTTTTTTGAAATTAGTACGTTCCCCAACAATCATTCCTCCCTAGGTTAGCGCCCCACCCCTTGAGGCTAGCCCTGAGCCGTCGCCCGACCGCGTTCCAGAACTCCATCAGGCCCCACTGGGGCCCATCCTGGTTAACGCACGCCCACCATATTCTCCTTAAAGATCTCCTTGAAGCCTAGCGTTTCAAACCAGGCCGTTTCGAAGAAAAAACGTGGGCTACGTCGTAGCCTATCCTCCCCCGAGGAATAGACTAACGGAACATGGTCAGAGTCGATGCGAGTCTCCGCAATCAGTGAGCATAGAGGATAATCCATTTCCCACTCCGGCGACATGAACACCCGATCCAACACTGAGCAGACCGGGTTAAGTTGCTTGTTTGTCCATGTAAATCTCGCGCCCGACCTGGCCACTTCCCTTAGGGCCATGGAGGCAATGGCAGTATTAAACATGGACACCCGAGGCCAGTTTATGTTACTGTTGTTTTTGTCCGCTCCAGACTTGATCGGGTTGAAATCCCCTCCCACAAGGACAGGGAGCGCCGCTACAGTCACCATGGTGACTTTAGCTTGGAGTTCTCCGAAGAACTCTGCCGATTGAGAGTGATCAGCCGGACCATAGACCTGTATGACAACTAACTCGCGAAGAGATGCACATATGCGAAAATGCACAGCAATGAAAAACATACCAATATCCCAAGCGATAATATCATACAAGGCACGGCTTAAACCCATCAGCATGCCACCCGAGTGCCCAACCGCGGGTACGTGCTGCCATTCAAAACGCTCAAGCGGGTCTACAGAAAGCAGCCCGTGAAAACGGAAGTCCGGCTTGATCGTTTCCTGTAAACCTACGATATCGACGTCCTCTTTGTGCATGTACTCCTTAAGCTGGGTTCACTGCCCCGTGTGGCCGAAACCATGAATATTCCAAAATAAGACTCGCATCTAGATCACGCGGTTACACAGCCGGACACCTCGCGAGGTGACCGCTTTTGCCACGCGCCTCGCCTTGCCCCTACAAGGCGAGGGAGAGGGGGCAACCCCTATTGCCTGACCCCCCTCTTCGGGCACAGAGAGAGCAGCGACGACCCCTCCCTCGGGGTCCCCCGGCCTCTGTTCGGCACGTGCTACAGCCGCAGCCGCAAGCGCTGCCTGCGCTACCTCCTTGGCGCGGACGAGGGAAATCAGCTCGCGAGCCCCACCCACACATGAGGGGTCAACACCGCTCACATCCAACACCTCATGCAGATGATCATCCGAGAAAGAATCTAAAACCGTAAAGCGAGGGGGTGGATTACCTGAAATCTCCATGTTCTTCTGCGCGTGAAGGAGTTGCGCCCACTGCAGGGACGTCATGTTGCCCTTGGCCCCTTGGAGCGTGAGCTGGTGCACACCGGCGCCGCCGGCACCGTCTTGGTGCGCTTGGCCTTGGAGATCAGCACCGTCTTGGAGGCTTCTTGCAGCAGCGGGTCAATGGAGGAAGGCACGGACGAGGCCGCCAATGCCATGACGGACCGCCGTGGAGTGGGAGGCGCACCCAACGTCTCCATTGCACGCACCGTCTCCGCGTTGACCTTGCGCACCGCCGTCTTCTTCATCTGCTTCACCGAGCCACTCAGGGAGGTGCCACGGCCGCCTGAGGCAGGGGACCGGGCCGGGAGGAGGCGCGACGGGCTTGGGGAGAAAGCGAGCGGGGAACAAACACTGCCCGCACCCACCACCGCAGCAGGGGCCGAACACCTGGGTGGTGAAGACACCGAGCCCAAGTTGGACCCGTACTGGTTGGGGATCAAGAGCGCCATCCCAGCAAAACCCGTCTCCTCGGTCGCTCGCGGCACCGCCGCCCCCACCGCCGGCGCAACAGGGCCTGGCACAGACATCCCGAGCTTGTCCCATGCTGCTTTGTCAATTGAGTCATCCTCCTCCATGCTAGCATCGTGGTCTTGGTCCTTGTCCTTGTCCTTGTACTTGTCCTTGTCTTGGTCGCCCGCGCCCCTACCGTTGGAAGGAGGAGGTGGAGGTGGGAGGGCAGGGGCCGCCTGGTGAGAGAGGTCCATCTCCGGCTCGAGCTTAATGTTGTAACCCTCACCATTGAACCAGATCTACACCAATCCATGCAACTTGGCCGGCGCACAGCTCGTCCACCACCAGAGGCCGGCCTATCATGGTCTTGGCCGCCATCAGTTGCTCCACCCGCCTCTGCTTTGGAGGAATGCCCCACATCTTCACCCACACTTCCGGCATGGACAGCGCCTTGGGCTCGGCGAGGGCCGCGTCACGTATATCTGCCATGATGTTGTTGATGGAGAGAAAGAGCTTGCCGCTGCGTGTCGCCATCCTCAACCTGACCGGGTCAGGGAAGGCCACTGAGAAACAGTCCGTGTCGAAAGGGGCCACCAGCCAGTCCCACTCGCCCTCGAAGAGATGAGGGAGCTCCGCCTCCAGGAGCTCCTTGGACAGCACACCGGGCGCCACCGAAACCAGAGCCGCGTTGGCACCCAGCAGGCCTGCCGGCACCGCATCCGCCTCCCCGGGGTACTGCAAGCAGAAGAAACCACCGCCAGCAAACGCGTGGCCCATGGACTGCAGCATCAGAGGCGTGCCGCGCGTGGGGCAGTAGGCCGAGGCGTGACCCTCTTGGCTGCAGAGCACGCAAAGTTGCTTGAAGGTGCAGTCGTTCTGGTAGTGGCCCCATGCGCCCACACTTGAAGCACTTAGGCCCATCCGCCTCCTCAACGGGGATGGGCTCCGCCGTCGTACCCTTGGAGGAGGAGGGCTTGGAGGCCGCCGCCATCGCCGGCTTGTACTTCTTCTGCTTCTGCTAGGAGAAGGGGTCGCCGACACAGTCGCCGCAGTGGGGGTGGAGCACCTCCTTGCGCTTGAGCTCCAACCCCTGTTTCTTGTACTCCTCCTTCTTCTTCTTGCGCTCCTGTTCCTTGAGCCACCAAGGAGGGGGAGGCCCCCCAGCCACCCTCCTCGCCGGCGCGCTCCGCTGCGTGCGGCTTCGCCTGGGTTCACAGATCTCGCTCGCGACGCCGCTCCACCTCTGGATCCGGCTCCGCCCGCTTGTCCGCACGCCGGTCCACCTTGGATCCCATGGCCATGACCTCGGTGAAGGAACGCACGAGGGGTGGGGCAGGGGAAGGGGGGAGAAGGAGCATGCGGATTAGCCGAAGCACCGCACCTCAGAAGGAGTGGCTGGAAACCCTAGAGAGCAATCTAGGGCGCCCCGGCGGATCCAGAGCCACTTAAGTACCGGGTGCGACGAAAGCGGGTCAGGGGAGCCAGGCCTGGGCCGAGCAGCACAGCCCACGTCCTCATGCACCGCTCCCACCGCGGGGGGACCGGCAACCTAGGCCAAGCACGGCTCGCACGGGGCGGTGCGGCCCACCACCAGAGTCTGGCCCAGCGGCCTGTCCAGGCCACCCGAGCCAACCCTAGGCCAGGGCACGGGCACCTCCGCCGCCGCCGCCCGTGGCATCGCCGGCGCCGCCGCTCCGGGCTCCGCCACCGACGCCGTCGCAGGCACCAGGGCCCGCGGATGAGAAGCAGCCGACGACAAGGCCACTGCTCCTCCCGCCGCAGCCCACGACGCCCGCGCCCGCGACGCCTCCGCCGCGCCCTACTGCGATGCCCGGCACGACACCCCTAGTCGGCGAGGACCGCGGCCGCCGGGTGTGAACGCGCTGCGCCTCCCGGCTCTGAGCGAGCCCCCAAGCTCCTCAGCCCAAGCCACGAACTCGCCGATCGACGGCAGCGTTCCATCACCGTGTCTAGCAACACCCTTGCCATCTTCCACGTCCGAATCCTTGCAGTCACTTACCTCGGCCAACACCCAGAATCTGCTCCCCACCCAGCTCGAAGACGCCGCTGTGCCCAAGGTCGACGCCGGGGGCACGCGCCCCGGCCGCACCGTCGCTCGTACCTCCGACCAGGCCTCCGACTCGCTGGGGCAAGCGGCCAACGCCGCATCGCCAGCCCCATCGCCGCCCGAGTCGCCAGGCCGTACCAGAGCCGTTGGAGCCATCCACCCAAAACCTCCTTTCTTGCCTTAATCCTGATTTGTATTTTCCTGTCGATGCTGCTGCTTTTCATTTTCAGGGTCTTCATCGATACCAACAAGACATCAATGTGCGGATGGTTGTCACACAGATTGATGCTGCTGCTTTTGATTTTTCAGGGCCTACACACAAACGATATGCATGCATGCGTAGTGCTTCAACAACAAGGGAACCTACACACATATTGTTGTCACATGACGCTCGATGAGTAATTGAGTCATTGCCTCCCGAGGTGAACTGGCGAGACTTAAAATCAATTTTTCTAAGAGTCACGGGTACTTCCCTCAAAAAAAACTTTGATTTTAAGTCTCGAGAGCGCTTCGAAGCAAAGGAGGATGAACTTTAAATGAGCAATACAAGGATTGTTCAACTCAACCATAATAATCGTATCATCATCGTACTGAAGATGTGTCAGCCCTTCCGGGAGGAGATGTGAGACTATAGGAGAGATGTGACCCGCTGCGACCGCCCGGGATAAGGTACAAGAAATGGCATCGGCCACGAAATTAAACAACAAGGGGGATATGGGGTCCCCTCTCTTCCGGGAGGAGAAGGAACCAAGATTAGACCATAAGGGGGCGGGGATATGAGAGGAGCATTTCTTTCTCTCTCTTTTGCATGGTAACATGTGCCTCATTTATGTCGTAAAGATCATAGTGTCACGTAGACACGGATCTGACACGACTGAAACGACGACACAAAGAAGCACCGGCTAAGAAAGAGAAATACTATCAAGATCGAAAAATCCCTTGAGCTTGACGCCTCCGGCACCACCATAACAACCACCTCCTCACCCGAGCTCGAGGTGGCTCCATCGCTAATATGCAGCTTTGCAGACCTCCAAGACAGCTCATCAAAGTTGAAGCCATTGTCGTTGAAAGGATCAGACCCTGGCAACACCCCGGAGCTCCGGATCTGGCACCCCCACATGACTAAGACGTCGGAAGAGGCGGACCACAAAGCCAGGAGATGATCCACTATCTTCCGGATGGATGCCGTCGATGCAGTCCACACTCCATATCCGCTCACTCTTGGACTACCTCCCAAACCCAGCGTCGGCATTGGAGCAAACGGCGTCACAACAGAGAAGCCCAAGGACACACACAGGGCACTATGACGATCTGACGCCGCCGCCACGCCACGCCGTCCTTACTCGAACAGAATTGAGGGTCAGAGACTATTGAGAGTATGTATAGTGTACGTGGTACTAGCTCTTTTTTTTTTCTTTTCATTTTGCCGTGGACGAGGAAAATGTAAAAAGACACAAGTTTTGGGAGAAGGACGCAAGTTTTGCGAGCAGCTTGTGTCTCCGCCGCATCCTTCGCAACCCGCGTCTCCCGCTCCCTCCGACGACGTGGGGATGGAGATGGTGATGGTGATGGGGATGGGGATGGAGACGGAGACGGAGAGTCTCCTCCGCTTCCTCCTCCTCTTCCCGCCTTCCCCTTCCTCCGTTGGCTGGCACGGGCATCCCGTCTTCTCCGGCCCGCTCCGGTGGTCTCCGTCCCCGTCCGGCCGGTCGCCATGGCGGCGGCGGGAGCGCCAGCGCGCGCGCTTCTGCCCACCGTCCTCCTCCTCTTCCTGGCGGTGGCGGAGGCGCAGGTGGACCCTATGAGCAACGGCGCCGTCACGTCGGCGCTCAACGCCAAGCTCAAGAAGCTGACTGACGCCTTCGCTCCGCAGGTGAAAAGGGAGCTCGGTTACTGCATCCAGGACACGTACGTACGCTTCCTTCCCTGCTGTTTCTTTCTTCAATACAATCATCGATTCAATTTCAATCTCAGTCCCCCCAAGTCAAATCAAATCAAATCGAATCAAATCTTGCCGGACCGGAGAATGAATCGAATCGAATGGAATTGCTAATTGAATGGCTGCGCTGCAGGGACGCCGAGTGGGACGCCACCTTCAACTTCTCCTCCGATCCCAAATTCCTCGTCGACTGCATGAAGAAAGGTAATTAACCTGCTCTGCTCAATTGCGCTCATCTCATCCATGCTGGAATGGAATGGAACGGAACGGAAGGATTGTTTCTTTATTTATTACATTATTACATACACTTTTAATGGATAAATGAATTGAAATGCTTTCATTAATCCATGGTGGCAAATTGCAGCATTTTTTGCATCCATGAGGCAAAGGGGGTGTGCCAATTTCCATGCTATGTTCCTCACTCCTCACTCAATCTTTCTGAAACCATGGTTAAGCATTTTGGTTTCTACTTACCCACCGGACTCGATCCGACCTCATGCGATACCGATCCTTTACTTACTTATTATGTTTACGCGTGTGAATTAACCCATCCGGCGCGTGTGCGTGCGTGCAGGGGACCTGCCGCAGCGCGTGTGCACAGCCGCCGAGCTCAAGTTCTACTTCGAGAGCATCCTCAGAAGAGGCAAGAAGAACTACGTGAGGCCAAACAAGAACTGCAACCTCTCGTCCTGGATCGACGGCTGCGAGCCCGGCTGGGGCTGCACCGCCGACGCCGGCAAGGAGGTGGACCTGCAGGACGCCGAAAACTTCCCCTCCAGGACCGTCGACTGCCAGGGCTGCTGCCCCGGCTTCTTCTGCCCCCGCGGCCTCACTTGCATGATACGTACGTAAGCCCTCAGCCTCACACCTACACACAAACACTCCGCGTCCCGTGCCGTCATTTCTCTCTTCAGATTTTTGGATTGTTCACATTCACACGCATGCTATTGCTGATGCAGCCTGCCCTCTGGGAGCATACTGTCCACAGTCCACCCTCAACAAAACCACCGGAGTCTGCGATCCGTAAGTTTCTCTCCTCTCTTGCTCGTATATATTCATTCTCTCCTCTCTTTTATATACACACTGTCCATGGAAATACATACATACCTATATGGAAAGGAAATGGAAGGGTGAATGAATTATCGATCATTTGCGCACTGCACTGCAGATACAACTACCAACCGCCTCCTGGGCAGCCCAACCATACTTGCGGCGGTGCCGACAGATGGTCGGATGTCATGAGTACTGACGATGTTTTCTGTCCAGCTGGTTACTACTGTCCAAGCCCTATCCTCAAGATCGATTGCAGTAGTGGGTAATTCTATCTATCTATCTATCTATCTATCTATCTATCTATCTATCTATCTATCTATCTATCTATCTATCGAATGCTTCATTTCTCATTCGGCCAATCTCCATCCTAGGATTGAACCTTGATCCTTACAATGATTCCCATGCCATTGCCACCACACCACACCACACCACACTAGTAATGAAAGCTCCATTTATCGGGAAAAAAAAAGAGTAATATGCGAAAGTGAGCTGCCTTACATAGCAGGTCAAACTTTTTTAATTTTTACATCATTCCCCAAAGAAAATTACTGAAAAATGCAAGCTTCTGGATGTGTGCAGGTTCTATTGCAGGAAAGGATCAACTATCCAGACCAGTAAGTTTGCTCCTTGTATTGTCGTGTTCATATAATATACTTCTATAATAAGATAATATGATGCTTCCCTTTTTCTGCTTTTACTACACTGTGTTCTTCATTAATTGACATTTGACGGTAATTTTCAGTATTGTAAGAAAAAAAATTGAAGCTTTCCCAGAATCCTTAGTATTGTTTTCTTGATTTTATAGATTTTTTTTCATTTTTTTTCTGAAAACTATGTATTTTTACACGGAAAATTTGGGCATGAAATAAAATTTGACGGATTTTAATTTTTAAGAAAAAGTTTCTGAAAATTTCTTGGAATGCTAATTATTGTTTACAGAATGTTTTCAATTTCTCTGAAAACTTTGAATTTTTGATAAAATTGGGCAGAAAATGAAATTTGCATCAACATGGCTTGCTGACTGGATGGTCAGCGTGGTCAAAACCACCTCACAATGTTCTAGGGGGGCAAAGTAAATGATATTGATAGTTTTAGGCTGTGTCGTAACCGGTTTAGAGTTGGAGGTTGAAATATATATGCACTTGTCTCTCAATAATTCAATAGGGTTTGCCCTTCAAGGTGCTTGAAATGATGGAATGTGCCAACTTGTAAGCGTATTAATTGATTTGCTTTTAACTGCATGCAGAATGCTTATCCAAGGGCAGTTGTAAACCAAACTCTACAACCCAAGACATCACAATATTTGGTGCCATGCTAGTGGTAATTAACATACAACATTTCCTACACGCACGCTGTTGATATCATCATCAAATCTTTAACGACCTGACATACAGGTTGAGCTGTGCTTAATTAATTTGCATGACCAAATTAGGTTGCCCTGAGTTTAGTGCTGTTGATCATTTACAACTTCTCTGACCAACTTCTGACCAACCGAGAGAAGAAGCAAGCGAAATCTAGGGAGGCTGCTGTAAGACTCGCGAAAGAGACCGTACAGGCCCGTGAAAGGTGGAGATCAGCTAAAGATGTCGCAAAGAAGCATGCCGCAGGCCTGCAGACATCTCTCACCCGCACATTCTCACGCAAGAAGAGTCTCAGCAGCTCACATGAATCATCTAAAGGGCATCCACCTGAAGAGCATGGTGCGGATCATCCGTCAGAAGAATCAGGAGAGAAGAACACCGGAAGCCCCACTGCGGAAGTAGGAGGAGGAGGAGGAGATAAAAAGAAGAAGGGGGGGAAACATGCGCACACGCAGAGCCAAATCTTCCAGTATGCGTATGGTCAAATCGAAAAGGAGAAGGCACTGGAACAAGAAATGGAACAAAACAGTAATAACCTTTCCTTGTCAGGAGTGGTAGCCATGGCAACTGATGAAGATTTAAGGCAAAGACCTAGAATTGAGATTGCTTTCAAAGACATTACTCTCACCTTGAAGGGGAGTAAGAAAAAACTATTAAGGTCTGTGAGTGGGAAGCTTATGCCTGGTCGGGTAGCTGCCGTGATGGGCCCATCAGGCGCGGGAAAAACCACCCTCTTGAGCGCTATTGCCGGCAAGGCGACTGGATGCGCGACAACCGGTACGATACTCATAAACGGGAAGCAAGAGCCTATCCGTGCATACAAGAAGATCATCGGCTTTGTCCCGCAAGACGATATTGTCCATGGAAACTTGACTGTTCAAGAGAACCTCTGGTTTAATGCGAGATGCAGGTATGTTATGTATTATATGCTATATATGCACATGCACATTCTTTTTTAATTTATTGCATGCATTTTCACGATTAATTCTTGTAATTATGTCTCCTCAGGCTCCCTGTTGAGATGTCCCAGGCTGAAAAAGTTCTTGTCGTGGAAAGAGTTATCGAGTCCTTGGGGCTGCAACCGGTTCGCGATTCCTTGGTTGGAACTGTTGAAAAGCGTGGCATCTCTGGTGGCCAGCGTAAGCGGGTAAATGTCGGCCTAGAGATGGTCATGGAACCCTCTGTGCTCATCTTAGATGAGCCAACATCTGGTTTGGACAGTGCTTCGTCTCTGCTTCTACTTCGCGCTCTACGGCGGGAAGCTATGGAAGGGGTCAACATCTCCATGGTGGTTCATCAGCCCAGGTTAGTACTGTACTGTACTGTACTGTAGTATAGTAGGTTGCTTCCACTTACTAGTCCCACACGACCTTAATTTTACTCATGTGAATTACTCCTGAACCTGAGGACATGCTTGCTTACATGCAGCTACACACTGTACAATATGTTTGATGACTTGATACTTCTCGCCAAAGGTGGTATGCCTGTTTACCACGGGCCTGTGAAGAAAGTGGAGGAATACTTTAAAGGGTTGGGGATTGTCGTCCCGGACCGCGTGAATCCGCCCGACTACTACATAGACATCTTGGAGGGGATTGTGAAGCTAGACACGAATGCGGTCAACGTCAAAGATCTCTCTCTGCGGTGGATGCTGCACAACGGCTATGAGGTTCCACGAGATATGCTCCAGAGTTCTTCCGGCTCGGAATCATCGTTGAGTGGGGAAGCAGGTGGTCATGCCCCCCAAGCTGAGGCCAAGAAGTCCGTTCTTGGTGAATTGTGGGGCAATCTCAGGGACATACTAGGCCAGAAAAAGGATGAGTACGATTACAACAAATCTTCTGAAGATTTGTCTAACCGCCGCACACCTGGAAAACTTAGGCAGTACAAATACTACCTGGGAAGGTACGTAAATTACTGAATTTTGTTTCCTTCCTTCCTTCCTTCCTTTCTTCAAAATACTATTTTGTTGTTGTTGTTGTTGTTGTTGTTGTTGTTGTTGTTGTTGTTGCTGCTGCTGCTGCTGTTGTTTTTGTTGTTGTTGTTGTATTCCATTCTTATGAGCTCGCTAGCTTCATGCATCCCTTTCTGTATGTAAAGATTTCTTCTTCTTATTCAGATGTGGCAAGCAAAGGCTTCGTGAATCTAGCATACAAGGAGTCGACTTTCTGATTCTGGGTCTTGCTGGTATCTGTCTTGGGACACTAGCTAAAGTGAGCGACGAGTCTTTCGGAGCACTTGGCTACACATACACCGTCATCGCTGTCTGTAAGTTTTCTTTTTCCATTCATTCTTCTGGACGACATGATGCATGCATGCCCTCTATATATGTGGACTCAATTCTCGCTGCAACATGTTTATGAATACAACATTGCAATTCAGAGTCAGACTGGAGCTTACATAAACATGTTTCTGAATTCAAAAATTGAAACACGTACTAGAGTTCTTTCAATTCTCTTAAGCAAACAAAATATAGTTAATTAATGTTGCCTGGCTGCAGCTCTGCTTTGCATGATTGGAGCCCTCCGCTCATTTTCCTTGGAGAAGATACACTACTGGCGAGAGAGAGCGGCGGGCATGAGCTCGCTCGCATACTTCATGTCCAAGGACACGATCGATCACTTCAACACGATCGTGAAGCCGATTGTCTACCTCTCCATGTTCTACTTCTTCAACAACCCGAGGTCGTCCATCTGGGAGAACTATGTCGTTCTCGTAGCGGTCGTCTACTGCGTCACGGGGATCGGCTACACCTTTGCCATCTTCTTCCAGCCCGGTTCAGCGCAGCTGGTATATATGGTTTCCGCACCAACTACTGCTAGTAGCTAAGCTCCATTAATATGTTTATTGATTAACCAGGGCGAAGAAAGTGATGGCTTGTGTGGTTTTGATGATGATGCAGTGGTCAGCGTTGCTTCCGGTTGTCCTGACCCTCTTCTCGAATGAGCAGAAGGACAGCGTCTTTGCTAACCTATGCTACACAAAGTGGGCGCTCGAGGCGTTCGTGATTGCAAATGCGCAGAGGTAACTTATCATCCGTTCATTTAGCTCGATGCTGCTGTGGCTGTTTGCTGCAACTCAATCAACACTCGGCCGACCGTAAATATGAAATATTTTGAGTTGCAGAAGGACAGACATATAGAACACTAATACATAAATATTTCGATTAAAAACTTAGGATGCGACGGAATGCAATGCAGGTACTCTGGTGTTTGGCTCATCACGCGGTGCGGTTCGCTGGTGAAGATGGGGTACGACATCGACCACAAGATCACGTGTATACTTGTCCTCGCTGCAAACGGGATAGTGTTCCGGTGTATAGCCTTCTTCTGCATGGTCATCTTCCAAAAGCACTGATGATTTCTTTCGTTTTTCTTTATCAGCATATGTATCCCATGTATGTATGTATGTATATATGTATGTATGTTTGTAACTGACAGACTGATCGAGTAGTAGTAGAACAAGAAGAAGAATTAATGCATACAGTGAGTTGTTAATGTATGCCGAATTAATTAGATGGATCGAATTCCCTTACATGTACTCCATTAGCCAGATAACAAGTTGGGTTAACAAGAATGTGTGTGTGCTACATGCACCATTTAGGCACACTCAGCTGTCAGGTTATGTTTGTATTTTGAACTCTATGTGTGAAGTACGCGGTTGTTATTACAATCACACACTAGGAACTACGCCATAGAATCAATAAAAAGGAATCATCCAACCTGAGATGATGGTGATGATGATATGGCTATAGAAGAATCACAGCATAGTTTCTATGAGATTGACTGGAACACAGCATAGCTTCTTCCTTGCTTGGTTAATGAAACAACACAACCAAGGATGCAAAGTACTCAGTAGAGCAAGTGATGATTACATTAGTAGTCTCTCTCATACCATCTCAGGAGAGATGGAGCCGAACTACTCGAAAAAACGCATGTCCTGGGCTCCTTCCTGACTATGGTTGGTGCCTTGGAACTTCACTGCCACTCCGAAAATGCCGACTGTCCCACCTGCCCGAAGCCTTCTTCCTCGAGCCTCTATCACCTCCCTCTGCATTCACTCCGAAAATGTCAACCGTACCCGTGTTCGTTCCAACGGCTAGCAATTGATTAGCTCAAGTAACACCACAATCGGCATTGATTAGCTCTGACAGACGTAGGGAGCAGGCAAGTAAGAGTGAGGCACTCACAGATATCAGTCACAGTGATCTGTGACAGACGTAGGGAGCAGACAAGTAAGAGCGAGGCACTGGTCCTTGGCACAAGTAAGATCCGCATGTAAGCAGCAGTCGACACGCAAGTAGATCCTTGGTCTATGAAACGATTGTGTCACCTCAATATTTCAATTCAATTGAAATGCTCTTTATCAAAAAAAAAGTAGATCCTTGGCAATACTGATAAGTGACATCCTGACATATATCAAAACTGCACTGTTGGTCATGGATCAATGCGAACATGAAAAATCTTTATCTTTATCTTTATCTTTATCACTTTATCTTTATTTTTATCTTTATCTTTATCTTTACCTAATAATAAAGCGGTTATCGCTTCTTACCATCGTAATTTCGTCCGTTTTTCGTCCGTCGTCGGTCCACTTCACCCATATTATTTTCTATATTCGAGGTGGGACTAATATGTCTATATACCACGATCGATCTTGCAAGTCTCGCAACTCATGATTGTCGCTAGCAAGGTCAGATGGGCCTTTGCTACTAGATGGGCCGGCCAGGCTGTGTCCAACTTTATGTTTACCCGTGTTCATGCCCAAAATACGGAATCAATTATGAGAAAGAGAGTTTAGGAACGTGAATGGATAGTTTTCGAGTGGTGGGCTCTCTTCCCTCAAAAAAAAAGTGGTGGGCTCTCTTGAACGAGTACACGTGAGACGTACTGCTGTACGTGGCGCCTAAATTACATGGGATGTGCAGTCCATCGCACTGTTGAAAAACAGAGAGAAATTGCAGGTTTTTTCTTTGACGGTTGGGGAGTTGGGATATTTTTCTCAATTTATTGTAGACTTTTCGCGCGATGTCCGCTCAGTGAGAGAAGACGTTCCTGTCGACTACGAAGACACATGTGGTAACTTCGTCAATCTCAAGCGTGTTGTGAGCATCTGCACTGTACCGTGCTAAAAAAAGATAGGTGTGACATGTGAGGGCTGGGCTCATCACCTTGGGATTGGCCCTGTTCGAACAAGTTTTAATCAAGTGAACCGGTTGACCTTTGTCTATGAGCAGAGGCGGACCACGAAGAATTTTTAAGGTGGGGCGAAGTCTCACTAAGATTTTTCTTTATGCGAATCAAAGGAATCAATACACACTCATAATACACACTACAAACTAATAACCAAAGACAATGAAATTGTAGACATGTTTCGATAGGAAAACAACCTAAAACATACCGATAATGACGCATTTAATGGCGTCTAGAAGAGCCAGGCAATGGCAGTGCCCTACCCTCCTTCTGAAAATCTTCCTTAATTTTACCGAGATCAATACTTTTGAAGATCTCTCGCTCAATGTAACACACCATTAAGTCAATAAGCCAGCCATCAGACATCTTGCTGCGCAACTCAGTCTTGATGATTTTCATTGACGAGAAGGCTCTTTCAACTGTTGCCGTCGCTACCTGTAGTAGCAATGCCTAACTCAATGAGGCGATAAACAGCAGGAAACATGACATGCCTTTCAAGTTCAACCATTTTTTTTAGCTAGACTTGCAATATCATGACAAGCTCTAAAGTCTTCAATTCTTCTCATATAGATAATGAATAGCTCTAGGTTATCAACTCCTCCCCTTTCCTTTGGATTTTCTACTGCCTTCCTCTTCCTTTCCATCTTCGGGCAATCTGGCCGTGACTGCGCCGGTCGGACTCAGAAGTGGCCAGACGACCGGACGGCCGGACTGCTGTTGCTGCTGCTAGGCCCCGGCTGGAGACGCTGCTTGCTGCCGCGGTGCCACCGCCCTCTAGCCCTCCAACTGCCGCCGCCGTTGCCTGCCCTGCCGCTGGCTGCCCCACCGTTGCCTGCCCCGCCCACTCCTGGCGACCTGGCCAGCCACCGCCGCCGCCAACGGTAGCTTAGGGATTAGGGATTTAGGGTTGGGGAGAGAACAGAGTGTGCTGCGTTGCGTCTCTGCTCGCTCGCGTGGACGCTCGAACCTGGCTGGCTGCCTCGCGTGGAGGCTCGAATCTGGCTGGCTGTTGGCCCATCTGGCCGCTCGCTGTGTCGGGCCGTCGGCCCATCACGTATTAACAGCGACAAGGCAGTGTATTGTGCTAGCGATCGATGCATATTAGCTATAAATTTTTTTTTGCTCAAAATTAAGGTATGGCAGGCGCCATACCCTGCCCACCGGGGAGGTCCGCCAGTGTCTATGAGGGTAGAAGGATAAGTGGCAATATATATGAGGTACCTTTTATTCCAGACTTTTCGCGCGATGTCCGCTCAATGGGAGAAGACGTTCCCGTCGACTACTAAGACACACCTGGTGGCTTCGTCGATCTCAAGCGTGTTGTGAGCATCTGCACTGTACCGTGTTCAAAAAAAGATAGGTGTGCTGTGTGAGGGCCGGGCTCATCGCCTTGGGATTGGCCATGTTCGAACAAGTTTTAATCAGGTGAACCGTTTGACCTTTGTCTGTGAGGGCAGAAGGATAAGTGGCAATATAGATGAGGTACCTCATAGTATTGAAATAGAATATGTGGACATATATGTATGAGGTGTCTTATGACATGCTTACTACTCCTTTCCGTTCCTAAATATTTGTCTTTTTAGAGATTTTAACAAGTGACTAAATACGAAGCAAAATGAGTAAATCTACACTCTAAAATATGTCTATATACATCTATATGTGATAGTCCATTTAAAATATCTAAAAATACAAATATTTAGGAACGGAGGGAGTAAGTTAGGTGCGTACAATATTATTTCTGCCGTTGCAACGCACGGGCATGTTTTCTAGTACTAATAATTACAGATCGAGAACAAGATTAAACTCAACAAATGTAATTTCCGTGTGATGTTATACCGACCCCGCAAAAAAAACATAGTAAGCTAGTTTTGATTATTAATATGGGCTGCAAAGTGCAGAGCCTACTTCCACTGTAACTTGAATAATTCACTATTTCCAAAGTTGTATCACACGCCACGTATTCGTATTACTACTTTTTTTGCATAAACACCACAACAGTTATACAACCACCTTCCATACAGATGCAAAGCGAGAACCTTTCAGTGATCTGACAGATGAAATTGCATCCACTGGGTAGTACCATTCTCATGTGGCCGACCAGATGATCTTCTACAAATTAAAGAAACATCATACATAATTGACGTGGGATTTTATGTCTATTTAAAATAGGAAGGATAATATATATATATATATATATATATATATATATATATATATATATATAAAGTGGACACTGAAAACTGTTATACCTCAAAACACGAACAGAAGTAGTATGCAGGGTACACTGTTCTGAAGTTCTGTTCAGTTCAGTACCTTACTAAGAAATAACACGAAACTTCTGCGTTACTTGAAATGCAAATCGTGTACAAGACTGCATGCATGGTGCTTTTTACCATGATAGAAGATTGATAAGAGATCTGCAAACCATAAAATAAAAAATATGTGAAAATAGTAAAACATACTATGCCATACTAAGTCGAAATTCAGGTCAATGCATCAACTTACTCTGCAGCTTCACGAGTACGTGTTGGTGACAATTGCATAATTCGGAGTGCAACTGACATGATAACCAGCAGTACATGCATGCTTGGAGCTCTCATATATAAGAGCACACCTTGATTCTATTTTCAAAGAATAAGATCATAATATGAATCAAGTTAATGCCATGATGATTGTAAAAAAGTCATCACTGAGTTGTAACCAAAAAAACCACCTCATGTTTCTGAAAGATTATAGCGTGATTTCTGAAAATCCATATCACAAGCAGACCTGTAAAGCAAAAGAATGTGCTAGGATAAAATAACTGAAACAACGTGTATTTGATGTTTAATAGTGAATTCTTTACCAATATGACTGAATGGCACGCCTCTTGCCACATCACATAATTTTCCAGTGGAACACACTCATAGCTCAGGATCCTCTTCATAGATAAAGCTGACAATGCAAAACTGAATTTGGGAGATGGCCGGTAACGATCTAGCAATGAATTTGAAAAACTGCAAACCTAAATATGAGCAGCAAAACACTGAGAAGTTGTTTTTTTTTCACAATTATCCATAATGATCTTTTGATTCTCAAACCTAAACTCGTCCAGGTACGTACACCACCGAGCCTTCGTGAGTGTCAACCTGAACCCTACCAGAACAAACATGAAGAACACCTGCACGACGAGCCAAGATAACTGGTGAGTGGAAGAACACCTGGTACCAATAGCAATGTAGCGGTGGGTAAGAAAATGGCAAACCAGAAAACCCAAGACTGATTTATATATTCCACAATATAATCATCCCGGCCGGCCACCGAAAACCTTAATATTTTGATCTTAACACCACCAAGCCTGGATGAGTCACGGCCACCAAAATATAAATGCAAAGTATGCATAATAAGCCAAAGAGAATGATCATAAGAACACCGGCCTGCACAGAAAGCAAACAGAAATGGTGAAAGAATGCATGACAGATTTCATGTATTTTCATCTAGAAAATAGAGAAAGAAACTCCCCAAAGGAATTAACTGATAATCATATATAGTATTGATTTCTCATCTTGTGATAAAAAATACGTGAAATCTGTCATGTATTCACCATTTATTTTTGCTATCTTGGAAAGAAAAGAAAAATAGAAATCTGCCATATGAGGAATATAAGTGGGAGTTGTTTTGATATATATATATATATATACTTACCAGATTTATGTACATAAAGGAATAACCGAACAATATGGCCACAATATCAGTATTGTAGCACCTAGCTACGCCATGGTGATATTCTCACACCTGAACTAGGCAAGTAGACCACCAAGTATTTGAAGAGCACTCAAGACCCAAATGTGAATGGAAAGTATATATGTAGAAACCTATCAGAATAATGGTACAGCAAGAGCAAATTAGTTCTAAGTTGGATATACTTACCAGATTTATGTACATGAAGGAAGACCAAGGAGTACAAGTGCGCCGTGAGGGTTGAGATCTAGTACAAGGCTAGAAGAATGTACAAAGGAACTCCAAGGCAGAAGCCTGTGTAGTAGGTAGAAGGAAACAAACACTGATCAGAATATTATTACGCAGGAAAAGAGCAAGGCTAATTAATGTCGCCATCTGTGTTTGTTACCTTGGTCAATCTCAAATTGCCAGGAAGATTTCTGGTATGGTCAATTTCTCACTAACCCATCGCACTGCTGTATTAGCTCATCGTTTTGGCACAAGCTGACATCTAAATCTTGAAGTGATTTGGGGAGGCCGGCCATCTTTGGGCAGCGACCGGACGGCCGGACATTCCCAAACTAGCAACCGCTTGAGGTTGGTAAGCTTGTGGAGTGTTGCAGGGAGACTGTGAAGCTTGTTGAATTCCTTAAACTCCATCTCTTCTCTGCCGATCCCAAAAAGTGTCAGACGGCACAACAAGGAGTCCCATGGCATCATCCGTACGTCATCAGACTCTCTAGTTTGGATGAACTCGGGGCAACAAGCCTGGGATTAATTGTCATCCCATCCAGCAAACAATATAGGGCTTCTTCTTCGGGGCAACAAGCCTGGGATTAATTGTCATCCCATCCAGCAAACAATATAGGGCTTCTTCTTGGAGAGCCTTGGGAGGTGGGTGAGCCTCATCTCCTGATGATGGCCCAACCAGACCATCTAAACTGTCTGTACACAATTTCTTCAGTGAGGTTAGCATCAGAAGGTGCTTCCACTCCAAAGGTGGGCACTTCCTGAGGTCCAGACACTCAAGCCCTATCAGTCTATTGAACGCTACCACCTGATCTAAGCTCTGCAGATCATCATTTCCAACAATTTCCAATCTTACTCCATAGTATGATTTTGGGTCGTAATCAAACATCTCAAGTAGCCTTACGTCACTTATATAAACAAGACAAAGAGTCCCAGTCCACGGGATCTGAGGCACTAACAATAATTCTGTACAGTTAATTATCTCAAGCTCTTGTAGTTTGGGAAACCAATCAATGTTCCAATTTTGATCTGGTTTAGGGTAAACAATGTGGTTTGAAAATGGCAACTCCGAGAGTTTAGGGCAGTCTCTAATAATCAATGCTTGCAAGAGAGGAAACATATGATGAGGGTCATGTGATGGTACCTACCACTACCAGAAAAACTGGGGTTGCCGACGGCCAAATCTATGCCGAGGCCCCCGTCGGCATCGCCAGACATATGCCGACGGCCAAGGATAGGCCGTAGGCGTAGAAAAGCCGTCGGCATACATCCATCTACGCCGACGGGGCCGTCGGCATAGACGAGGCCGTCGGGACCGTCCGAGATACGCCTACGGGGCTCGTCGGCATAGGTCAGGCCGTCGGCATAGCACGGGCCCACCTGCCCGGTCAGCGCTGACCATTTGACGGCGTTGAACCTACGCCGACGGGTGGTAACGGCGGCCGTCGGCATATCTGTGGCAGAGGTATGCCTACGGCACAGCCGTCGGCATAGGCCCCTCCGCCACGTCATCAATCCTTGTGCCACGCCACGTCACCGATCCGTGGGACAACCTCCGTGTGTGCACATATATGCCGACGACCTTGCCGTCGGCATACGTGGGCATTACTTTATTTTTTATTTTTACTTTGTTTTGTTATTTTTACTTTATTTTAGTTTTTGCTTTTGCATAAGATAATTATGCCTTATCTAAAAAAACATAACCGATGGTATATCGATTGCCCCCCGTTACGAACGTCGCTATCGCCGTGTCACGGAGGGGGGAAACGGTCGACACGGAAGGAATTCTGGTTGGTGGGGGGGTTCGGGGTGTAGCTATGTCACCGAAACATCGCACGGGTCCCGATGCATATGTGAAAGTGTTCATGCATGCGTAGACGCCCGTCTTGGGGCTCCGGGGTATGCCCCCCCTCACGGACGGCGCCGCCGCCGGCACCTGGAGGGGGGAAACGGACGCGTGGGGTCTACACGGAGGGGATCTTGCTGTGGGTCTGGCCCGGATGTTGCTCCAAAGTGTTCCTATGGGCTGACCTAACACAACCGGTGGGGAGGTCCACTGGTCAAAGCCCGTCCGTGCAAAGTCAAAGGGCTAGATCTCGTGGTCAAACGCTACAGGGTTAGGCGGGACGGGGGCACTGGGGGGGGTAGCAATGCCACCGGAGCGTCGCACCGGGCCCTCATACATGCGGGGTGGTGTGGTGGCATGTCCGAAGAGGCGGGACGCGTCTCCGGGGCGTGGGCCCCTCTCACGGACGGCGATGACATGGTAGTAGATGTTCTGCGGTAACGATGCGGCGTCAATATTACTAAATACTCGGAGCACGATAAAATCATAAGTTTTTTTGCACGACGCGGGCACATGTTCTATAGGAATGATGTTATTTTTTCATAATTTTTGGTGATGGAGAAGTCTCTAAAAAATTCCCTCTACGCGGATTGCCCTTCGCGCGTCTACGGCTGTGGCCGGCGGCCTCCGGGGGCTAGCATGCCGCCAAATCTTGCGTAGGCGGCCTCTCACAAGTCTGGAAGTGTTGTGGCGGTTGCAAACGCCAGGAATGCGTGTCCGGGGTGTGCCCCCCCTCACGGACGGCGCCGCCACCGGCACCTGGAGGGGGGAAACGGACGCGTGGGGTCTACACGGAGGGGATCTTGCTGTGGGTCTGGCCCGGATGTTGCTCCAAAGTGTTCCTATGGGCTGACCTAACACAACCGGGTGGGGAGGTCCACTGGTCAAAGCCCGTCCGTGAAAAGTCAAAGGGCTAGATCCCGTGGTCAAACGCTACAGGGTTAGGCGGGACGGGGGCACTGGGGGGGGGGGGGGTAGCAATGCCAGCGGAGCGTCGCACCGGGCCCTCATACATGCGGGATGGTGTGGTGGCATGTCCGAAGAGGCGGGACGCGTCTCCGGGGTGTGGCCCCCCCTCACGGACGGCGATGACACGGTAGTAGACATTCTGCGGTAACGATGCGGCATCAATATTACTAAATACTCGGAGCGCGATAAAATCATAAGTTTTTTTGCACGACGCGGGCACATGTGCTATAGGAACGATGTTATTTTTTCATAATTTTTGGTGATGGAGAAGTCTCCAAAAAATTCCCTCTACGCGGATTGCCCTTCGCGCGTCTACGGCTGTGGCCGGCGGCCTCCGGGGGCTAGCATGCCGCCAAATCTTGAGTAGGCGGCCTCTCACAAGTCTGGAAGTGTTGTGGCGGTTGCAAACGCTCGGAACGCATGTCCGGGGTGTGCCCCCCCTCACGGACGGCGGCGCCGCCAGCACCTGGAGGGGAGAAACGGACGCGTGGGGTCTACACGGAGGGGATCTTGCTGTGGGTCTGGCCCGGATGTTGCTCCAAAGTGTTCCTATGGGCTGACCTAACACAACCGGGTGGGGAGGTCCACTGGTCAAAGCCCGTCCGTGCAAAGTCAAAGGGCTAGATCCCGTGGTCAAACGCTACAGGGTTAGGCGGGACGGGGGCACTTGGGGGGGGTAGCAATGCCACCGGAGCATCGCACCGGGCCCTCATACATGCGGGGTGGTGTGGTGGCATGTCCGAAGAGGCGGGACGCATCTCCGGGGCGTGGCCCCCCCCTCACGGACGGCGATGACACGGTAGTAGACGTTCTGCGGTAACGATGCGGCGTCAATATTACTAAATACTTGGAGGGCGATAAAATCATAAGTTTTTTTGCACGACGCGGGCACATGTGCTATAGGAACGATGTTATTTTTCATAATTTTTGGTTGTGGAGAAGTCTCCAAAAAATTCCCTCTACGCGGATTGCCCTTCGCGCGTCTACGGCTGTGGCCGGCGGCCTCCGGGGGCTAGCATGCCGCCAAATCTTGCATAGGCGGCCTCTCACAAGTCTGGAAGTGTTGTGGCGGTTGCAAACGCCTGGCACGCGTGTCCGGGGTGTGCCCTCCCTCACAGACGGCGCCGCCGCCGGCACCTGGAGGGGGGAAACGGACGCGTGGGGTCTACACGGAGGGGATCTTGCTGTGGGTCTGGCCCGGATGTTGCTCCAAAGTGTTCCTATGGGCTGACCTAACACAACCGGGTGGGGAGGTCCACTGGTCAAAGCCCGTCCCGAAGGGGGGAAACGGCCACGTCGGGCCGACACGGGGGGTATCTTTGGGTGGGTTGGGCCGAGATGGTGTTGGGGGGTGCAGCTATGGTCTGGGCTACGAAAATCAGGTGAAAAGGTCCACCGGTCAGACCCAGTCCGGCACAAGTCAAAGAGCTAGATCCGGCGGTCGTCTATGTCAGGGTTAGACGGGACGGGGTACCGGAGGGGGTTGCAATGCCGCCACGTGTTGCGGTGGGCCCTACTACGCTTGTGGAAGCATGGTGGCACGCTCAGGCACCCGACACGCGACTCCGGGGTGTGCCCCCCTCACGGGCGTCGCTGCCGCCATGTCTTGGAGGTGGAAAACGGCATCCATCATGGAAAGTGGACTATCACGGTGAAACCTTCAGACTATTTTTGGGCGAGGTGGGACTATTTTTTACATTGTGCTGAGAGTCACACATATGTCGTAATAAAAAAAATAAAAAATGCAAAGTATCTATGCCGACGGCTTAGCCGTCGGCATAGCAGCGCGCACGACCATGGATCGATGACGTGGCAAAGGGCCAGGCCTATGCCGACGGCCAAGCCGTCGGCATAGGTTGACCTTATCCGCTGCGGTTCGCCCCCGACCACCCATTCCCCATCTCCCCCTTCCTCCCGACCCACACCCGCGCCGCCGCCGGATCCTCTGCTCCGCCCGCCGCTGCCCTTCCTCTCTAGTCGCTGCCGCCGCCCTTCCCTCGCCCTGCTCCGCCGCCGCCCCACCCGCGCTCTGGGCCACCACCGCCTTTCCCTCGCCACTCGCCGCAGCCGCCCCACCCGTGTTCCGCCCCGGCCTCGTTGTCTCGGGTCGCGCCGCCGCCGCCCTTCCCTTGCCACGGTGGGGCGCGTGGAATCCTACCCGGCCACCCCTCGCCCGCGCCCTCGTCGAGCTCGGTTCGGCCGGACCTCCCCGAGCCCACTCCTCCCTCAACGCCGCCCGACCGTCGCTCCGGCCGGCGGCTAGGTTGCACCGGCCCTCCTTTGCCGCTGCTCCGGCCGGCCTAGCCCGAGCCCGAGCTCCCCTCCGCCTCCCCCTCCGTGCCTGCCCCCCCTGAGCCAGCCCTCCCCCACGGTGAGCTCCTTCCCTCCCTCTTTGAAGGAATTTTTTTAATTTAGTTAGATGATAGATGGATGGATGCATTATGTATGATGATAGATGGTTATATGGATGTATGCATGCATTATTTATGATGATAGTTAGATGATAGATGATTTGATGATAGTTAGAAATATGAGAAACGCAAGAAATGCAAAAAAAATAGATGATAGATGATGATGTTGATGATGATAGATTATGATGTTAATGATGATAGATGATGATGTTGATGATAGATGATAATGCTTTTTTTATGCCTTGATAATTTTTAGATGATGATGATGACAGATTTCCATTTTTTGCGAAAGAGATGATAAATGATGATGATTGTTGGATCATGATAAATGATGATGATGATTATTTTTTTATGCTTCGATGATTGTTACATGATGATAGATGATGACGGCGATGTTCTTAAATTTTGTCACAGTGCAGGTTCTGTGGTGTTCCATCTCGGTGGAGTGATCGTCGTAGGAGCTGTTGGACCCCGGTTGGGGAGGGGGAGGCAGGCGAGGAGGAGGGTGGTGACGGGAAGGGGGTTGACAAGAAGGGGTGGCTGCGTGGCAAGGCAAAGCTACCAAAGCAGGTTCCTGCTACTGAGGAGCAGAAGTGGCTCATTGAGCCCACGGGAAAAGAGTAAGTGGTTCATTATTTTGCTTGTCACATGCTTATTCCGGTTGTTATTTATTTTTCTTGTCACATGCTAATAGTTCATTCTTTTGCAGCAACTGGATATATTCTAAAGGGGTCCGTATTCCCAACGGCCTCATCACCGTCTTGCTGAAGTTATATTGGCCGGGGTTGTACTGTCCTGATCTAGTCAGGCAGCCGGACCGTCGGGTTTTGGCCACGAGCTGGGACCACTGGGAAGCGGCCCGCCACGCGGACCATGAGACCCATGCCAAGGCCGTGATCACTACTTTCTGGGTGAGTTCTCTTCAGAAGCACAAGTTCATTCTAGTTTCACGAATGATTTAACTCATGGCTTCTTCCATTCTTGTTTCATGCATGATTGTAGAAATTCTATCGAGTTCTTCCGGAGCACAGGGCTAGAGCGGACCAGATCGTGCTGTGCCAATGCAAGAAGAAGGCCCGCCAGATGCAGTACGAGGTGCGCTATGTGGCCATCTCCACATACTACCACGACTATCTTGGTGTGAAGATGACCAAGGAAGAAGCGCGGAGGATGGGCATTACCTTGGAGAGGCCCGAGTTCTTGGCGGTAAGTATAAAAGATTTTTCATTATGCTTTCATATATTATGCTTTCATTATGCTTTCATTACCTTGTGGTACATTATGCTTTATGCTTTATGCTTCCATAACACCAATTTGGACACACCTACATGCCATTATGCTTTTATTATGTAGGTGTGTCCAAATTGGTGTTATGGAAAAGACGAGTCCTGGGCGGCATTGGTGGATCTTTGGTGTGATGAGGCTGGAGCCTGGGCGGCTATGAGAACCAAAAATAAGGCTAACCGAGGGACGGAGGGAGTACATGCTCAGGGAAACTGAAACCACTATCTCCATAAGGCAGTTAATGTATGACTAACCCCATTAAACATTCTTCTTCTTCTATTTACCATCACTTTCTTATGTATGACTAACCTCTGTTTGGTGGTGCAGGAGGAGAAACTGAAGCGGCCGCTCTCACACATGCAGGCGTGGGAGATCGCCCATACGCGGAAGGACCCCAAGCCTGGCGAGCCCAAGTACTACGGAAAGAAGACCGCAGGGAGGAAGAAGGCCTACTCCGAAGCGTATCTGAAGTTACATCCTGACACACCTGACCCCATTGCGGCGCCTCTGGACGACATGGCGGTGGTGAGGATGGGGCCCAAGGAGCACGGTCGGGAGGCGGTTCTCGATGCTGTGATCACTCCTAGTATCTCCTACACACAGCTTCGTCGGATCGACCCGAGCCTGAGCCAGCGCACGAGCCAGCCAGTGACTAGTACACAGTCCCTCTTTCAGGAGCAACAATCTGTAAGTATTTTCCCTCTTATCTTCATTTCTCACTTCATTTTCCGCATTTAGTAGTTTTATGAGTTCCATCATGTCATACCGTAGGCCTACATGGAGTACACACGCCAGGAGACCATGGCGTGGCATCAGAGGCTTTATGAACACCAAGCGCAGAGGGATAGCCAGATGCGGCAGGCTTTTCAGGATATGGCGGCCGGCAGGTGTCCTCAGTTCCCTCCAGCACAATGCCCTCCAGCACAACCAGTGCTGATGAGCTTTGAGGAGTTCGTGGCACAGAACGCTGGCCCCTTGCCGGTTAGTTCATCCCCAATCTATTCACCCAAAGCATGTCATGCCTTTCAACACAGTCATATATCCCGTGCATATGTCTTTTCAACATCCAGGGAACAGGTGGATCTACCGTTGGCGGTGGTCTTCGCAGCACTCCGGAGACACGGAGCCCGACCACTCCGATCCACGGAGGCGGAGGCGGAGGCGGTCTTGGCGGTAGCGCTGCCACTAGCAGTGACGACCTGGGCTTTGGCCGTCTTGGCGGTGACGACCTCCGCGGTGCTCGATGATCCTTGTGTGGTGATGATGCTTGAGATGACTTGTGTGTGGTGATGATCATTTAGATGACTTGTGTGCTTCTCTATATGCTTATGCTTATGTTGGTTGTGATGATGTTCATTTAGAGACTTGTGTGTGATGATGCTTATGCATATATTGTTGTGATGGTGCCGGATGATATCCCGTTGTGTTTTATATGTCTATCCCATCATATATATCTGCTGATATGTGCTGCTATTTGAATTGAATTGATCTGAAAACAAACAGAAAAAAGAAAAAAAAAGCAAAAGCAAACTATGCCGACGGCTAGGCCGTCGGCATAGGGCTAGCGTGAGCTCCCAGTAGCTGACACGTGGCACCTATGCCGACGGCCTAGCCATCGGCTTAGTTTAAAAACTGTGCCGACGGCTAGGCCGTCGGCATAGGCACCCACGTGTCAGCTACTGGGAGCTCTGTATGAAGGACTATGCCGACGGCTTGGCCGTCGGCTTAGTTTCAAATTATGCCGACGGCCAGGCCGTCGGCATAGCCCTGGTCCTAGAGCAGCGGCTGGTCGCCCCCTGGCACACCCATGCCGACGGTCGAGCTGTCGGCATAGTTTTTGACTAAGCCGACGGCTAGGCCGTCGGCATAGTGGTGCCACGTGGCGACTGTTCGTTGGGCAGACTTGACGGCCGCCGCCGTTAGGCGTGATAGTTGCCGACGGCCAGGGCCGTCGGCATAGATGTACGGCCCCCGTCGGCGTATCATATATGCCGACGGCTTTTCTATGCCGACGGCCTCCCTGGCTGTGCCGACGCATATGTTGCCGACGGGGGCCGTCGGCATAGGCCTATCCCGACGGGACTCAGGCCTATGCCGACGGCCCTGGCGGGCCGTCGGCATAGGGGGCGATTCCGGTAGTGTACCCATTTTTTAAAACTTTCCAAGCCAACAAGTTCAAGCCTTATTAGCCTGCAAAAGCTTTGCTCTATAACAAACTCCTCCATTGCCACCATATCCTCCAATATTACTTTACAAAGACCCCACATCTTCTCTAAAGACGGGAGACTTTGCCAAGAAACACCAAAAAGACGGAGAGATTCAAGAGATTCAAGGGTGATTAGCCATGATGGACAAGAAGGACCTCCATGCCCTCTAATGCATAGATCTTTAACATATATATGTGATTTAAGGCTATCAAGGACAACTCTTTCGACACCAGGCTCGATATTAGACCGTTCACTATCGCAGTCCAATCTTAACCTCTCCAAGTAGTTTTTTTCCAGTAGTTTTGCTTTTGCTGCTTCTTCTTCCGTGTGTATATTCTCAAGGTTGTATATACCAAGCTCTCTTAGTTCGGTCAAATGCTCTAGTTGTGTTGGTTCAAATCCTTCAT
Source organism: Triticum urartu (assembly GCF_003073215.2). Classification (NCBI taxonomy): domain Eukaryota; kingdom Viridiplantae; phylum Streptophyta; class Magnoliopsida; order Poales; family Poaceae; genus Triticum; species Triticum urartu. The sequence continues at coordinate 716,177,169 of NC_053028.1, forward strand.
TTTCTTTATTGACTCGAAATACCTTCAATTCTTCTAAGAGTCTAAGTTTCCCCACATTATAAATATCAGCATGAAGCTCGTCACTTCGGGTATGAGAACAACACAATTTTGCAAGGTTGCTCAAGTCTCTGGGTAAATCACTACAGCCATACCAGGATCCTAGATCCAAAATCCTTAAATGATACAATATAGAAATGGCAAGTGGTAATTGCATCTCCCTTGCATTCCTTTTTTTCATTAAATGATACCTTTTTGTCCCCAGGCATAGGTATCGTAGGTGGATAAGTGTCGATAAGTTATGTAAAATGGACTCCACATAAGACGGCATGTCATCAAAATGAAGAACACGGAGAGCATTCGCTTCCCTAAATAGATCACCCAAAATATTGGCAAAACCTTCATCCATTTTTCCAAATAACATCAAACTCTGCAAATGTTACCTTCAACCTTGTCTTTAGTTTCCTCAATTCATTCTTAAAGTTTCCATTGGACACACCATTATCAACCCCTAATTTATTAATGATTATAGACATGTGACGGATGGATGGCTGGATTTCCACCGACCCCGTGTTGGAGTGATGTAAACTTATACAATCGTGAGAAGAAACTTGCAATGCCAAATCATGTAGCAGGTCATGCATAACATAGTACAAACAATCATCAGTCTCCTCTTCTCCAAAAAACCCATTCTTGGCCAAATCATCTAAATTTCTCAAACCTATATCTTGAAATGTTAGGTTTCGAGAATCAGATTGTAAGATATCTGGTCCTATCCACAAGTTAATCAGATTGATGCTACTGAAATGGAAATCATCAGGAAACAATGCAGCATAGGAAAAGCATTTTTGTAGATGAACATGAAGATGGTCATAACTAAGCTTCAAGGCAGGCATAATGTCATTGGCACCGGTCTGTCTCTCCCATTCTTTACTTTCTAAGACCATTTTCCAGTGATGCAAATTAAGGTCTTTTCTTAGTAATGCACCAACGGTTTTTGCAGCAAGAGGGGATCCCTTTAGTTTTTCCATTATCTTATCTCCAGTCTCGAGCAAAAAACTGTGATCATTTCTACATTGGTCATCACCAAAGACAAATGCATGGAATAACTTCCTAAAATATTCAGATTCTAAACCTTTCAGTTCTATATGATTAGTTGTTTCAACCATCTTTGCTATTGCTGGAAACCGAGTTGTTACTAGAATGATGCTACCCTCTTTTTGTGATGTTTCCAGTGGCAACAATAATCTTTTCCAGTCATCCTCATCACTACAGTCCCATATATCATCCAATACAAGCAAGAACCTTTTGGATTTAATCTTTGTTCAATTAGCTCTTCTGGTCTATACCCCTTTTCCCCTTCAACTTGTGGGATATCTTTATTAATATCTTCAAGCAACTTGTTCAGATTGAAATTGACAGATACACATACCCAAATCTGTACTTGAAAATGGTCTCGCACTTGCTTATATACAGAGGAAGATGTGCATGCTTTGGCTAGTTTGGATTGGAGCCTCCACAAAGCTGCGTATACTTTACTTTACTTTGATGACACTCTCTCTTTTTCTCTCCCTCTCTCTCTCTCTACATTGGGCTACCAAAGGATCTGATTCCGATGAATGACCTGATATATATGGTGATGGAATTTCCACTTTTCGTGTGTCAAGTCGATGTCCCCAAGCAAGAAAATTGCTGCCAGCCAGGGAAAGTATCCATTGTTGAGCTTCCTCTTATTCCAATGGCTGCTGGACAAGAGCACAAAGAAGCATCCCATTGGTCTGCTGGTAAGTAAAGAAAAGCATCCCATGCATTTGAGGAGGCTGCTGGTGAAGACAACGTAGTAGTACAAAGTTGGGTCATCTATTTTGGAATGGAGGGAGTAGTACATAAAGGAAGGAAGGAAGGAAGCTCCCCTCAGCAATGGGGACAAGGAATAAGAGGAATGAAGCTCAACAATAGAATGGATGCTGCCCTCAATTAAATATACCTGCGTTTCTGGACCAAGCTAGCTAGCTACCGCGGTTCTCAATGTTAAACATTGTACATACGGTATAACTATAAACCGTATATTGTGTGCGTGTGTGTAGCTGTTGTACTCCTGGTTAGGCTGTTGAGATTTGATCTTATCCTTTGTTGTATCTTGGAGATCAATCCATGGCATAACCACCCTGTAATCTTGCGGCCTTTGTGTCTATATTAACATGCACGCGTCCCTGCTAACTGCATACGCTTAAGCCTCATTTTCTACACTCAAATAGTTTGGAACCTGGATGCCAAATGATACATACAATTACCCCAGAACTGAAACTTTCCAATGAATGATCTTCACACGTACGTACGGTAGCTAATCTGTCGAAAATTGAAGTAAATGATGGGCAAGTAAAGCTCCTACATTGAGAGAGGGGAGATTAAGAAGAGTGAGCACTGACAATCCCATCGCATGTGTTTTGCATGGGATGGGGATGGGGTTGAGCAGGAAGCAAGTAAACCCTCTGTCCAAATGATTTAATATTGTCCATACCCATACAGAAGAGAAACCGGATGGCCTATTTTTCGTGCGGAAAAGATAATTATTTTATTTGGCACAATAAGTTAATCCCTAGCTACAAAGGATAAGTTTCAGGACTCCCCTAGCTGGATTATGCTTTACTTTGCTTTATTTATTCTTTACTTTGCTTTATTGTGCTTTACTTTGCATTGATTTATTCTTTACTTTGCTTTACTGTGCTTTACTTTGCTTTGATTTATTCTTTCAAGCTTCATTCTTTTTGGTGGTACAAGGAGTCTCCTGTAGAAGCTCAACAATATAGAGACAGGGATTATATAAGGCCCGGCCCTTTTACTCTTTTGTACAGTAAGCACTAACCAAGTAATGAATCACGTGTGCTTATTATTTATAGTAGCATATATAGCAGGGTGGAGTAATCATTCAATATGTACTATATGAACTTTCTCAATTTTGATGGGCTCTCCTCTCACGGTTGGTTGGTTGGTTCACAGCGGAGCAAAAGAGCGAAAAAGTAAATTTACCGGACCGGTACCTACCGGTTAGAAATCCACCACACATGCATTTCATCAAGATTCATGTGGTCTGACAACGTATATCATATCTTGCTGTATACATTGTGAATACTAGTGACATAGCCTGACAGAAAGTACATGGTGGCAGCCTTTTACAGAGAAGAGAGAGATAGGGAGGAGAAAAATAACCGTGCATGCATGCATTCTCTCTCCCATACATCTAACATATATTAATTTTCATCCTCATATTTTAAATGATTGATATCTTTTCAAACAAATGTCCACTTTTTAAACTTTTTATATATTAGAATTCGCGTTGACAAGACCTTCAAAACAAGATCAATCTAGGATATATTTCAACTAATTTTTATTTTGTGTATTTCAATTATCTTTGAAATCCCTTTCAGAAAAATATAAGATTATTTCGGTAATTCACAAAAGTGATTTCGATTGTTTCACTAATTTCGAAAAAAATATGATTTCACTAGTTAAAAAAATTAATTTCAAACATTTTTAAACACTGGTTTCACTTATTTAAAAATACATATTTCACTAATATTCAAAATCAAGTTCACTAATTTCATTAAAATGATTTCACTCATTTAAAAGAACTAATTTCACTCGTTCTTAAACACTAGTGGAAGTGTTATGTATTTCTCAAAACGATTGGAAAGATTTTCAGTGAGATATTAATTGAAATAACTATGTGTAGTTGAGCTGTGCAAAATATGTGAAACTGATATTTCAATGTGTTGTTGCAAGTTGTCAAACTAATTTCTGTGAAAATATATGAAATTACTTCTCTGAAATATATGAAACTGATATTTCTCATATTTGTAACTTGTTCTTTCAGTGAGATATGTATTGAAAAATATGAAATTACTTCCCTGAAATATATTTGAATGTGGTGTTGCAAGTTGTGAAACTAATTTTTGTGAAAATATATGAAATTACTTCTCTGAAATATATGAAACTGCTATTTCATATATTTGTAACTTGTTATTTTGGTGAGACATGTATTGAAATATATGAAATTACTTCCCTGAAATATATTTCAATGGAGTTGCAAGTTGTGAAACTAATTTCTGTGAAAATATATGAAATTACTTCTCTAGAATATATGAAACTGCTATTTGTCACATCTGTAACTTGTTATTTCAGTGAGATATGTATTGAAAAATATGAAATTACTTCCCTGAAATATATTTCAATGTGGTGTTGCAAGTTGTTAAACCAATTTAACTGTAATGGTTTGTGCAAGATATGTGAAATTTATATTTCAGTATGGTGAAGCTAGATCATTTTTAGCTTGTGGAAGTGTTATATATTTCTCAAAATGATTGCAATGCTTTTTGGAAGAGTTCAGATGATATTTCAGTTAGATATGAATTGAAATTGCTATGTCTAGATGAGCCGTGGACAAAAAAATGCGAAACTGACATTAAAAACAAAATTATATTTTAATAGGTACGACTAAATGAAATTGTCAAAGAAACAATAAATGTAGGAATTTGTGGAGATAGAGAGGAGAAACAGTGAGTTTATTCTGTGCATGCGCATGCACTTTGTATGATCCACCCGTACCTGTGTATGACAAAAAGCTATCAATAGTACCCATGTGGAAGGAAAGTTGTCAGAGAAAGAAAGAAAGAGAGATACGGAAGTGTGTGAAGCTGAATGCATGCATATACTTATGAGGTGGTGGGACCGCTGCACAAATCTGAAAGCAAACCAACCGTGGATGTTCCACCGGTACATCCCTGAACCGGTAAAAAGAGCTTTCTGAGCAAAAGAGGCAGTTAGCTGTAGGCAGTCGACAGGATGGAGGCTCACTGCGTCGAGTTCTCGAGGCTTCGCACAGAGAAGCGAGCCACTAGCGATCAAGATGTGCCGGCCCAATTAGGAGATAGCGCAGGCGCTACAGCGTCCGGTTTTGGGAATCTTCTAGAGGGATCTTGAAAAGTTTTAGGAACCTTCTAGTAGGTTCATGAACCGGGTTTTCACTTGTTTTTTCTGTTTGCTTTTTCTTTGTTGTTTTTACTGTTTTTTTCTTTTTCTTTCTACGTTTTTCTGGTTCTTTATTTCATCTTTCAATTCCTTTTTCTTCTCGTTTTATTTTCTTTTTGTTCACGTTTGAAATTATGTTTGGGAGTTTCAAAAAATCTTGCCATTTCAAAAATTGTTCACCAAATTCAAAAAAATGTTCATGTTTTCAAATTTTGTTGCGAGTTTCCATAAATGTTCCATTTAAAGAATTGTTCGAAATTGCAAAAAATGTTCATATTTCAATTTTTGTTTGGGAGTTTCAAAAAATGTTTCCAGTTTAAAAAAATGTTTGAGTATCCAAAATTTGTTTTCGAATTTGAAAAATGTTTGGGTTTTCAAAAGAACTTTCACGTTTTATATTTTTTGGAGATTTTACAAAAATGTTCCAATTCCGAAAAATTGTTTGCATCTTTTGAATTGTTGAGTTTTTCCAAATCTTATTCACAATTTCTAAAAGTGTTCGCTGTTTCATACAACCTTCACATTTTTTTCTCAAAAATAGTGTTTCTCGTACTAATCTTTAAAAACAATAACTTAGTTTTTTGTAACATCTGAACAAAATGAAAAAACAGGAACAATTTTTTATCTTCAGAACATTTTTTTGAAATTTCGAACAAATTTTGAAATTCAGCAGACAAAATGGTTGCATATTTGAAAAAATGTTCATAAATTTAAAAAAATCCTGTTTCAAAATATGTTCTTAACTTAAAAAATGTTCGCCTTTCAAAATATGTTCATAACTTGAAAAAATGTTCCACTTCTCAATTTTTATTCAAATATTCCATTAATGATCATAATGTTGGCTTTTTCTAAATTTTGTTCAGAGTTTCGATTTTTTGTTCACAGATGAAAAAAATGTTGCCTTTTGTCGAAAATGTTTTTGTTTTTGTTTCAACATTTGTTCATAAATTCGAAAAAAAACTTCTTTTTAAATTTACTCACAAACTCAAAAAATGTTCGTGTTTGTCAAAAAATATTGAAAAAATGTTCCCATTTTTCAAAATTTGTTCACAAATTCACACATTCTTTCCATTTTGAAATTTGGTAACAATTTTAAAAATTGGGAAATTGTTTCAATACTTTTTCCTGTATGTTGGAAATTGTTCAGAATTTCTTTTGTAAGTATTCAGATTTTGATTTAAATGTTCGAGAAAATAGATTTTTATCTGTCGGTATTCTTAGTGCTAAAAGACTTTGCGTTGCACATTTAACCATAGTGCTGATCAGCTCCGGTGATTAGGTACGGTCTCTATTAGTGCTGAGTCGCAAGTTCGTGTCGAGGGCTGCTCTTTTTTGCGTTGTATTTTTCCGGCATGCTTTAACCTGTGCGTGGGCCGGGCCAGACAAAGCCTTAACCTGTGCGAAGTCCCTCCAATTCTGCGGCAGATAGGGGAGGTCCCCGGGTTCAGCGGCATGAGCGGGGCGAGTGCCAGCGTGCTTTGGGCTGGGCTAGGCTCAATGAATGCTGCGACTGCGTGATACGGGCCCACTATTATGCACTCTTTTTGAGAGAGAGAGAGAGAGAGCGGATTCAACGGAGAGCTCCTATCCTAAATTGTGTGTTGCTACCGCTAAAAAAATGTGCGTGTTGCTCTTTGCACCTCTCAAAAACAAAGTGAGGCTCTTTGCGACAAACTATTATGCACTTTTCTTTCCCCTTTTTCTTTTTTCAACACATGTCTATCTTTTCATACACATTGTACATTTGTCGTATGCGTCAAATCTATTTTATTTATACATGTTTAACATTTTTTCGAGGAATATTTAACATTCCATGATTAACCTTTTCTTTGCGGTTATCCGTTCATTATCCAACATGTACACGCGTGGGCTAACACCAGTGGAGTGAGAGAGTGCATGTTTCACATCTTTCTTTGTGAAAAGTTTTCAGGATTTTTTTGACTTTAAAAAGAATCAATTTTTTTGCCATATCAGGTGCATATGCACTCAAGTGCATCCATGTATTTTTCATGTTTCGCATGTGCTCTTTTGTGTTGCGTTGGAACTATACAGATAGTGGTCTTTACACACCTCAACAAAAACACAGACAACAACAAACACTTGCTTGAACAAGTAACTTTAATTTTATGTACAAAACTGTGACCACACAGTAGACCAGAACCAATCTCTTTAAGTTACTAAGCTCGCGGGGAATAAAGCCCTTGGAGAGCTCGGGGCCTTTTTCCCTATGTGTCCGTCTATTATGGTCGGGATGGAGCTTACGGCACCTATGTCAGGATCCTGAGGCAACAATCTCATGTTGGTTAACCTCCACGTGGCCATGTCGGTTTGCTACATCTTTGTACCTTCATGGTTGCAGGAGAAGCCTAACATCATCATGGAGCCATCTTTCCGTGGTGCGGTGGTGGATTCGGAGCCAAAGTGCGATGCACCAGCAGAGGTCGAACAAATTTATGGCTTTTGAAGGCATTGACACCAAAAGAGATTCTATAGATGTGATGTGCAGATGAGGCCATTTCTAACCGATCCCCTATAACCGGCTAGTTGAATAAAATTTCAATTTTACTCCACTAACCGGCACCTAGCTGATCCCCTATCGGCCGTTAGTGGAGTATATTTTTTACTTCATCCCCAAAACTTCCCTATTTTTACTCCATCGATATGCGGCCGAGTAAAAATATGTGGCTCGCTCTCTCGTCTGTGCGGCCGCTGCATCTTCGCCGGCGCGCCTCCCGCCGGCCCCGCTGCTACCTCGTTTCATCCCTTTCCCTCCACCGCCATTCTTCCCGTCGGCCAGCCCTTTCAGACCCCATCGCCGTTGCCAGAATCAAGGTGAAACAACACCGCCGTCGCCATTGTTGATTCGTCCGCTTTCTTTTCAATTTCTTCCTTGTCTAGCGGCCGCCGCATCTCACCTTACTTGAGCACTGCTGCAGGTCACCCGCCACTCGCCACTTCTGTCTAAACCATGCCGGCCGGTTTTTGCACCACCACAGCACCCCAAGCGTTCGAAGAATTGCCTAGGTGAGTTTTTTTATTTGTTTCTCTTTGTACCGAGTCGTTTGATTGAACCGAACCATTTGGATTGTATATGGAGAGGTTGAGGGAGATGGCGTTGGAGGACTCATCGTCGTCCGAAGAGGAGGAAGAAGACGATGATGACTTTGACACCATTTTAGGCATGATTTTTAATTATGATGTTCGGCGGCCGAGGAGAGGATCACAATTTGGCCGCATACACATCAACCGTGATAGAGCGGAGGGCCATGCCAAGATCATGCAAGATTACTTTGATCCAAACCCAACCTATCCAGAGAAGTACTTTCCCTGATGCTTTCGGATGCACAGAAGTCTTTTTCTAACCATTGCAAAAGCTGTTGAGAGATATGATGACTGGTTCAAGCTCCGAAGAAATGCGTCTGGAGAGATCAGTGCAAGCCTATGCTGAAATGCATTGCGGCTATTCGAGTCTTGGCATATGGGTGTTCTGCCGATGCAATTGATGACTATGTATGCATTGGCGAAGACACAATCTTGGAGGCTGTGCGAAGGTTCACCAAAGTAGTGATCGTTGTCTTTGGCCCGGAGTACTTGAGAGCACCAACCGAGGAAGACACCCAAAGGCTGATGACTGAGAGTGAAGCAAGAGGATGGCCAGAGATGCTAGGATCACTTGACTGTATGCACAGGAGATGGAAGAATTGTATCCTGCAGGTTGGAAGGGTCAGTACAAAGACTATGTCAAAAGTCCAACAATCATTCTTGAGGCAGTTGCATCTTCTTTGGTCTGCATGGCTCTCACAATGACTTGAATGTGCTATCGAGAACACATCTATTTTCCAGGCTTATAAAAGGTGAAGCTCCCGCTTGCGAGTACTCGGTCAATGGGCACAACTACTCGATGGGTTACTACCTTGCGGATGACATCTATCCATCATGGGACACCTTGGTCAAAATAATTTCGCGTTCAAAAGCTAACAAAAACACTCACTTTGCCCAATGTCAAGAAGCTACAAGGAAAGATGTGGAAAGAGCCTTCGGTGTGCTTCAGAAGCGCTTTGCAATTGTTCGTGGCCCTGCCGAGTACTGGAACTCCAAGGTTCTATGGTGAATCATGACTTGTTGCATCATATTGCATAACATGATCATTGAAGACGAGAGAGATATGCCTGAGAACTTTCGGTACATCACCAATGGGAGTCCGATTGAGCCAGAGCATGATACAAACAGGATCTTGACATTCCTTGAGGGGCATCGCAAGGTGGAGAACCGTCAAGTTCATACTCAGCTCCAACAAGATCTTGTTGAGCATCATTAGCAACATCTAAGCGAGTCCTAGTTGTTCTATGAAATGCTATTTGCTACATTTGAACCATTCGGTGTGTTTAAATTAGGTTTGTAAACTTTGAATTTGGTTTGTAAACTATAAATTTGGTCTGTAAACATTCAAATTTATGTTCAGTTTATATATGTGTGCCAATATATAGTTTCAATTTATACTAGAATTGCAAAGTTCAGAAAAACGAAAATTTACTCCGCTAAGTTTAGGGCATCAGCTAGGTCTGGTTAGAAATGCCCTGAGATATGTTTATCTTTGCTGGAAAAAGTCAGTTTATGCATTGGATCTACAAAGCTATTGTTGATTGTGCTAGCTCACCAACCATCTTCAGGAAGGAGCACGACACCTAGGTGCCTTCGTCGCCCATAGCAGAGGAACATAGGCTTTCGCCAGCGCCCATGGAAGGTGAGACGGGCATGATCCACACCAAAGCCTCCAGGAAGGTAATCGGCACCGCGCGACGTCGACATTGGTGAGGCCGCCGCCGGCCTAGAGTTTCCCCTAGATCCATGCCCACCCGCTAGATCCGTCTAGCCAACACCACGCAGGTATTGGAACTAGCACGAACCGGAGCAGATCGAGTCAGAGATGACGCTACAGGGATTCACAGCAGGCCGCCGCCTACTAGATTCCCACCGCCACACATGTTGAAGCCGACTCCGAACGATGCCGGCACCACGCAAACACCTCCGGCTGCCCCCAACCATGCCGGTGAAGGAAGGAAACCTCGGCGCCAGCCCACCTCCGCTCAGGGCCGCCGTCCGGTGCCCGAGCCTGCACAATCTGGAGGAGAACTGATCTGGGGAGAGGAGCCCCAGATCCGCCGCTGATACGTCTCTGTCGTATCTACTTTTCCAAACACTTTTGCCCTTGTTTTGGACTCTAACTTGCATGATTTGAATGGAACTAACCCGGACTGACGCTGTTTTCAGCAGACTTTCCATGGTGTTATTTATGTGCAGAAACAAAAGTTCTCGAAATGACCTGAAACTCCGCGGAACTTATTTTTGGAAAATATTAAAAATATTGGCGAAAGAATCAAGGCCAGGGGGCCTACCACCTGTCCACGAGGGTGGGGGGCGCGCCCCCTGCCTCGTGGGCCCCCTGTTGCTCCACCGACCTCAACTCCAACTCCATATATTCGTGTTCGGGGAGAAAAAAATCAGAGAGAAGGATTCATCGCGTTTTACGATACAAAGCCGCCGCCAAGCCCTAAAACCTCTCGGGAGGGCTGATCTGGAGTCCATTTGGGGCTCCGGAGAGGGGAATCCGTCACCGTCGTCATCATCAACCATCCTCCATCACCAATTTCATGATGCTCACCGCCGTGTGTGAGTAATTCCATCGTAGGGCTTGCTGGACGGTGATGGGTTGGATGAGATTTATCATGTAATCGAGTTAGTTTTGTTAGGGTTTGATCCCTAGTATCCACTATGTTCTGAGATTGATGTTGCTATGACTTTGCTATGCTTAATGCTTGTCACTAGGGCCCGAGTGCCATGATTTCAGATCTGAACCTATTATGTTTTCATGAATATATATGTGTTCTTGATCCTATCTTGCAAGTCTGTAGTCACCTACTATGTGTTATGATCCCGCAACCCCGAAGTGACAATAATCGGGATCACTCCCGATGATGACTGTAGTTTGAGGAGTTCATGTATTCACTATGTGTTAATGCTTTGGTCCGGTACTCTATTAAAAGGAGCCTTAATATCCCTTAGTTTCCGCTAGGAGCCCGCTGCCACGGGAGGGTAGGACAAAGATGCCACGCAAGTTCTTTTCCATAAGCACGTATGACTATATTCGGAATACATGCCTACATTACATTGATGAATTGGAGCTAGTTCTATGTCACCCTATGTTATGACTGTTACATGATGAATCAACATCCGGCATAATTCTCCATCACCAATCCAATGCCTACGAAGCTTTCACATATTGTTCTTCGCTTATTTACTTTTCCGTTTCTACTGTTACAATCACTACAAAACCCAAGAATATTACTTTGCTATCGTTACCGTTACTATCATATTACTTTGCTACTAAATACTTTGCTGCAGATACTAAGTTATCCAGGTGTGGTTGAATTGACAACTCAACTGGTAATACTTCAAGAATATTCTTTGGCTCCCCTTGTGTTGAATCAATAAATTTGGGTTGAATATTCTACCCTCGAAAACTGTTGTGATCCCCTATACTTGTGGGTTATCAAGACTATTTTCTGGCGCCGTTTCCGGGGAGCATAGCTCTATTCTTTGAGTCACTTGGGATTTATATCTGCTGGTCACTATGAAGAACTTGAAAGACGCAAAAACAACAATTATCCCTCAACTACGAGGGGAGGTAAGGAACTGCCATCTAGCTCTGCACTTGATTCACCTTCTGTTTTGAGTAAGCTTGCGACACCTAAACCTGCTTCTGCTATTCATTCTGATATGTCACATGTTATTGATGATGCCACTTCTGCTATGCATGATACTTATGATGAAACTACTTCTATGCTTGATACTACTGTGCCACTTGGTGAATTTCTTGATGAACAACTTGCTAGGGCTAGAGAGAATGAAATTATTGACTGATAATATTGAGATGGTGATGATGAAGACTCCCCCTAATAATATGAATTGACATGTTGTTCCTGAGGTATGTTATGGAATGAAAGAAGCTGCTAGAGCTATTGTTCCTTGCAATGATAGATATGATCTTAAAGAAGTTATTAGCTAATGGAAGCAGAAATCTCTTAATGCTAGAATGAACCTGACCCTGCTTTTGCTACTTAACCTATCTGTGTTACTGATAGGACTATGGAATTTCTGTTGATCCTGATATAATTACTTTGGTTGAATCTGATCCTTTTTATGGCTATGAATCTGAAACTGTTGTGACACATCTTACTAAATTAAATGATATAGCCACCCTGTTCACTAATGATGAGAGAACTCGCTACTTTGATATCCTTAAAATATTTCCTTTCTCATTAAAGGGTGATGCTAAGATATGGTTTAATTCTCTTGATCCTGGTTGTTTGCGTAGTCCCCAGGATATGATTTATTACTTCTCTGCTAAATATTTCCCTGCTCATAAGAAACAAGCTACTTTAAGGGAAATATATAATTTTGTGCAAATTGAAGAAGAGAGACTCCCACAAGCTTGGTGGAGGCTTCTCCAATTACTTAATGATTTGCCTGATCATCCTCTTAAGAAAAATGAAATACTTGATATCTTTTATAACTAATGGACTAACCGATGCTTCCAGAGATTACCTGGATAGTTGTCTTGGTTCTGTTTTCAGGGAAAGAACACCGGATGAAGCAGAAATTCTATTGAATAATATGTTGACAAATGAAAATAATTGGACACTTCCTGAGCCAACTCCTGAGCCTATTCCTAAACCTACTCCGAAGAAGAGGGGTGTTCTATTTCTCAGTCATGAAGATATGCAAGAGGCAAAGAAATCTATGAAAGAAAAAGGTATTAAAGCTGAAGATATTAAGAATCTACCTCCTGTTGAAGAAATACATGGTCTTAATTTACCGCCTGTTGAAGAAATATATGATCTTAATCCCTCACCTATTGAAGAAACTCATGGTCTTGATAACCCGACACAGGAAGTAAAGGTAAATTCTCTCTATAGATATGATAAAGCTGAGATCCCTCCCACTAAGTTTGCTAGCCAATGTTTGGATGAATTTGGTAACTTTATGGTTAAGCAAGAATATTTTAATGCTTATATGGTAGATAATTAAAACAATATGCTTATATGATTAAACGCTTGGGTGATTATATGTCTAGAGTTAAAGGTGAACTTAAACTCATTAGTAAACATGCTGCTATGGTTACCACTCAAGTAGAACAAGTACTTAAAGCTCAAAATGATTTGCTCAATGAAATGAACAGTAAAAATAATGACTATGCTATTAGAGTGGCTACTAGAACTGGTAAAATGACTCAAGAACCTCTGTATCCTGAAGGCAATCCTAAGATAATTGAGCAAGATTCTCAGAGAAATAATTTAGATGCACCTAGTCCTTCTAAAAAGAAGAAAAAGAAAAATGATAGGACTTTGCATGCTTCTAGTGAACCTATTACTGAACCACCTGAGAATCCCAATGATATTTCTATTTTTTATGCTGAAACACAATCTGGTAACGAACATGAACCTAGTGATAATGTTAATGATGATGCTCAACCTAGCAATAATAATGATGTAGAAATTGAACCTGCTGTTGAACTTGATAACCCACAATCAAAGAATCAACGTTATGATAAGAGAGACTTTGTTGCTAGGAAACACGATAAATAAAGAGAACCATGGGTTCAGAAACCCATGCCTTTTCCTCCCAAACTATCCAAGAAAAAGGATGATGAGGATTTTGAGCACTTTGCTGAAATGATTAGACCTATCTTTTTGCGTATGCGTTTGACTGATATGCTCAAAATGAATCCTTATGCTAAGTATATGAAAGAAATTGTTACTAATAAAAGAAAGATACCGGAAGATGAGATTTCCACCATGCTTGCTAATTATACTTTTAAGGGTGGAATACCAAAGAAACTTGGAGATCCAGGAGTACCAAATATACCATGCTCAATTAAAAGAAATTATGTTAAAACTGCTTTATGTGATCTTGGAGCCGGTGTTAGTGTTATGCCTCTCTCTTTATAACGTAGGCTTAATTTGAATAAGTTGACACCTACTGAAATATCTTTGCAAATGGCTGATAAATCAACTGCTATACCTGTCGGTATTTGTGAGGATGTGCCTGTTGTGGTTGCAAACGTTACTATTTTAGTGGACTTTGTCATTCTTGATATTCCCGAGGACGATAGTATGTCTATTATTCTTGGAAGACCCTTTTTGAATACTGCAGGGGCTATTATTGATTGCAACAAAGGCAATGTCACTTTTCATGTTAATGGTAATGAGCATACGGTACACTTTCCGAGGAAACAACCTCAAGTCCACGGTATCAATTCTATTGGGAAAATTCCATCGATTATTTTTGGAGGTTTTGAATTTCCCCTTCCTACTGTCAAGAATAAATATGATATTCTTATTATTGGGGATTTGCACATCCTAGTTGAGGTAACATAGTGTTATTCGAAATTTCTCCGGTTCCATGTTAGTCGGAATGAGTTTGTTAACAAGACCTGATCAACCTTGTTAGTGGATTCCTTTTGATGAGCATGAGATGGATGAAGTTAGAAAGCACAACCTTCTGTACCCTTTCTCTACTTTCTGATATTTAGTTGAAATAAAGTAAAAATAGTATTTTTCTGTCTGTTTTCTAAATTATCCGTGCAATATAAAAATACCCTGAAAATAAAAGTTCTCCAAATGCCCTGTCAATAATATGATTTTTCTGGAATATTTGAGAATATCTGGCACTGAAATCACATCAGGCGGAACAAGCACCTAGCCACGAGGGTCCAGGGCGCGCCTGATAGCCCACAAGTGTAGGGGATCGCAACAGCTTCAAGGGTAGAGTATTCAACCCAAATTTATTGATTCGACACAAGGGAGCCAAAGATATCTCAACTAATTAGCAGTTGAGTTGTCAATTCAACCACCTGGATTAACTAATACCTGCAGCAAAGTATTTAGTAGCAAAAGTAATATGATAGTAATGTAACGGTAACAAAAGAGTAATCGAAAGCAAAAGTAACATTTTTGGTGTTTTGTAGTGATTGTAACAGTAACAACGGGAAAGTAAATAAGGCGAAGACAGTATATGGAAGCTATAGGCATTGGATCGGTGATGGGATAATTATGCCAGATGCGTTCAATTCATGTAACAATCATAACATAGGTGACACAGAACTAGCTCCAATTCATCAATGAATGTAGGCATGTATTCCGAATATAGTCATACGTGCTTATGGAAAAGAACTTGCATGACATCTTTTGTCCTACCCTCCCGTGGCAGCGGGGTCCTAATGGAAACTAAGGGATATTAAGGCCTCCTTTTAATAGAGAACCGGAACAAAGCATTAGCACATAGTGAATACATGAACTCCTCAAACTACGGTCATCACCGGTAAGTATCCCGATTATTGTCACTTCGGGGTTGCCGGATCATAACACATAGTAGGTGACTATAGACTTGCAAGATAGGATCAAGAACTCACATATATTCATGAAAACATAATAGGTTCAGATCTGAAATCATGGCACTCGGGCCCTAGTGACAAGCATTAAGCATAGCAAAGTCATAGCAACATCAATCTCAGAACATAGTGGATACTAGGGATCAAACCCTAACAAAACTAACTTGATTACATGATAGATCTCATCCAACCCATCACCGTCCAGCAAGCCTCCGATGGAATTACTCACGCACGGCGGTGAGCATCATGAAATTGGTGATGGAGGATGGTTGATGATGCCGACGGCGACGAATCCCCCTCTCCGGAGCCCCGAACGGACTCCAGATCAGCCCTCCTGAGAGGTTTTAGGGCTTGGCGGCGGCTCTGTATCGTAAAACGCGATGATTTCTTTTCCTTTATTTTTTTCTCCCTGAAAGCAAATATATAGAGTTGGAGTTGGCGTCGGAGGAGCTCCTGGGGGCCCGCGAGGTAGGGGGGCGCCCCCCACCCTCGTGGACAGGGTGTGGGCCCCCTGGTTTTCATCTTTGGCAAGGATTTTTTATTATTTTCAACTAGACATTCAGTGGAGTTTCAGGTCATTCCGAGAACTTTTGTTTTCTGCACATAAACAACACCATGGCAATTCTGCTGAAAACAATGTCAGTC
The DNA here is from genome assembly GCF_003073215.2 of Triticum urartu. Lineage (NCBI taxonomy): Eukaryota > Viridiplantae > Streptophyta > Magnoliopsida > Poales > Poaceae > Triticum > Triticum urartu. The sequence goes on from NC_053028.1 coordinate 716,193,289, forward strand.
CGGGTTAGTTCCATTCAAATCATGCAAGTTAGATTCCAAAACAAGGGCAAAAGTGTTTGGAAAAGTAGATACGACGGAGGTGTATCAACTCCCCCAAGCTTAAACCTTTGCTTGTCCTCAAGCAATTCAGTTGATAAAGTGAAAGTGATAAAGAAAAACTTTTACAAACTCTGTTTGCTCTTGTTGTTGTGAATATGTAAAGCCAGCATTCAAGTTTTCAGCAAAGATCATGACTAAACACATTTGCAATAATTTTCAGGTCTCATGTTTACTCATATCAATAGCATAATCAACTAGCGAGTCATAATAATAAATCTCGGATGACAACACTTCCTCAAAACAATCATAATATAATATAAAAAGATGGTATCTTGCTAGCCCTTTCTGAGACCGCAAAACATAAATGCAGAGCACCTTTAAAGATCAAGGACTGACTAGACATTGTAATTCATGGTAAAAGAGATCCAATCATAGTCATACCCAATATAAATTAATAGTAATGAATGCAAATGACAGCTGTGCTCTCCAGCCAGTGCTTTTTAATAAGAGGGTGATGACTCAAAATAAAAGTAAATAGATAGGCCCTTCGCAGAGGGAAGCAGGGATTTGTAGAGTCCAGTGTTGGGGAACGTAGCAGAAATTCAAAATTTTCCTACGTGTCACCAAGATCTATCTATGGAGAAACTAGCAACGAGGGGAAGGAGAGTGCATCTACATACCCTTGTAGATCGCTAAGCGGAAGCGTTCAAGTGAACGGGGTTGATGGAGTCGTACTCGTTGTGACCCAAATCACCGATGACCAAGTGCCGAACGCACGGCACCTCCGCGTTCAACACACGTACAGCCCGGTGACGTCTCCCACGCCTTGATCCAGCAAGGAGAGAGGGAGAGGTTGACGAAGACTCCATCCAGCAGCAGCACAACGGCGTGGTGGTGATGGAGGAGCATGGCAATCCTGCAGGGCTTCGCCAAGCACCACGGGAGAGGAGAAGGACTTGGGAGAAGGGGAGGGCTGCACCAGAACATTGGTATGGCTGCCCTCCCACCCCCCACATATATATAGGGGCAAGGGAGAGGGGGGGAGGTGCAGCCTTGGCCCTTCCTCCAAGGAAGGGTGTGGCTAGGAGGAGTCCCTCCTCCCCAAGGCACCTCGGAGGTGCCTTCCCCTTTTAGGACTCTTCCTTTCCTTATCCCTTGGCGCATGGGCCTCTTGGGGCTGGTGCCCTTGGCCCATATAGGCCAAGGTGCACACCCCTACAGCCCATGTGGCCCCCCCGGGGTAGGTGGCCCCACCCGGTGGACCCCCGGGACCCTTCCGGTGGTCCCGGTACAATACCGGTGACCCCGAAACTTGTCCGGTGTCCAAAACAGGACTTCCCATATATAAATCTTTACCTCCGGACCATTCCGGAACTCCTCGTGACGTCCGGGATCTCATCCGGGACTCCGAACAACATTCGGTAACCACATACAAGCTTCCTTTATAACCCTAGCGTCATCAAACCTTAAGTGTGTAGACCCTACGGGTTCGGGAGACATGCAGACATGACCGAGACATTCTCCGGTCAATAACCAACAGCGGGATCTGGATACCCATGTTGGCTCCCACATGTTCCACGATGATCTCATCGGATGAACCACGATGTCAAGGACTTAATCAATCCCGTATACAATTCCCTTTGTCTATCGATACGATACTTGCCCGAGATTCGATCGTCGGTATCCCAATACCTTGTTCAATCTCGTTACCGGCAAGTCTCTTTACTCGTTCCGTAACACATCATCCCGTGATCAACTCCTTGATCACATTGTGCACATTATGATGATGTCCTACCGAGTGGGCCCAGAGATACCTCTCCGTCACACGGAGTGACAAATCCCAGTCTCGATTCGTGCCAACCCAACAGACACTTTCGGAGATACCCGTAGTGTACCTTTATAGCCACCCAGTTACGTTGTGACGTTTGGCACACCCAAAGCACCCCTACGGTATCCGGGAGTTGCACAATCTCATGGTCTAAGGAAATGATACTTGACATTAGAAAAGCTTTAGCATACGAACTACATGATCTTGTGCTAGGCTTAGGATTGGGTCTTTGTCCATCACATCATTCTCCTAATCATGTGATCCCGTTATCAATGACATCCAATGTCCATGGTCAGGAAACCGTAACCATCTATTGATCAACGAGCTAGTCAACTAGAGGCTTACTAGGGACATGGTGTTGTCTATGTATCCACACATGTATCTGAGTTTCCTATCAATACAATTCTAGCATGGATAATAAACAATTATCATGAACAAGGAAATATAATAATAACTAATTTATTATTGCCTCTAGGGCATATTTCCAACAGTCTCCCACTTGCACTAGAGTCAATAATCCAGTTCACATCGCTATGTGACTAACACTCAAGGTCACATCCCCATGTGACTAACATCCAAAGAGTTTACTAGTGTCACTAAACTAGTTCACATCATCATGTGATTGAGACTCAATGAGTTCTGGGTTTGATCATGTTTTGCTTGTGAGAGAGGTTTTAGTCAACGGGTCTGCAACATTCAGATCCGTATGTACTTCGCAAATTTCTTATGTCATCTTGTAGATGCAACTACTACGCTACATTTGGAGCTATTCCAAATAACTGTTCTACTATACGAATCCAGTTTACTACTCAGAATAATCTGGATTAATGTCAAAGTTTGCATCGGCGTAACTCTTTACGACGAACTCTTTTACCACCTCCATAATCGAGAAAATTCCTTAGTCCACTAGTTACTAAGGATAACTTTGACCGCTATCCTGTGATCCATTCTTAGATCACTCTTGTACCCCTTGACTGACTCATGGCAAGGCACATTTCAGGTGCGGTACACAGCATAGCATACTGTAGAGCCTATGTCTTAAGCATAGGGGACGACCTTCGTCCTTTCTCTCTATTCTGCTGTGGTCGAGCTTTAAGTCTTAACTTCATACCTTACAACTCAGGCAAGAACTCCTTCTTTGACTGATCCATCTTGAACACCTTCAAGATCATGTCAAGGTATGTGCTCATTTGAAAGTACCATTAAGCGTTTTGATCTATCCTTATAGATCTTGATGCTCAATGTTCAAGTAGCTTAATCCAGGCCTTCCATTGAAAAACACTTTCCAAATAACCCTATATGCTTTCCAGAAATTCTACGTCATTTCTGATCAACAATATGTCAACATATATTTATCAGAAATTCTATAGTGCTCCCACTCACTTCTTTGGAAATACAAGTTTCTCATAAACTTTGTATACACCCAAAACTTTGATCATCTTATCAAAGCATACATTCCAACTCCGAGATGCTTACTCCAGTCCTTAGAAGGATTGCTGGAGCTTTGCATACTTATTAGCATCTTTCAGGATGGACAAAACCTTCCGGTTGTATCACATACAACCTTTCCTCAAGAAAATTGTCGAGGAAACAATGTTTTGACATCCTATCTGCAAGATTTCATAAATAATGCAGTAATCGCTAATATAATTCCAACAGACTCTTAGCATCGCTACGAGTGAGAAAGTCTCATCGTAGTCAACTCCTTAAACTTGTCGGAAAACATCTTAACAACAAGTCGAGCTTTCTTAATGGTGATACTTACCATCATTGTCCGTCTTCCTTTTAAAATCCATATGTACCTAACAGCCTTACGACCATCAAGTAGTTCTTCCAAAGTCTACACTTTGTTTTCATACATGGATCCTATCTCGGATTTTATGGCCTCGAGCCATTTATCGGAATCCGGGCCCACCATCGCTTCTCCATGGCTCGTAGGTTCATTGTTGTCTAGCAACATGACTTCCAAGACAGGATCACGTACCACTCTAAAGTAGTACGCATCCTTGTCATCCCACGAGGTTTGGTAGTGACTTGATCTGAAGTTTCATGATCACTATCATAAGCTTCCACTTCAATTGGTGTAGGTGCCACAGGAACAACTCCTGTGCCCTGCCACACACTAGTTGAAGAGACGGTTCAATAACCTCATCAAGTCTCCACCATCCTCCCACTCAATTCTTTTGAGAGAAACTTTTCCTCGAGAAAGGACCCGATTCCAGAAACAACCCCTTATTGCTTTCGGATCTGAGACGGGAGGTATACCCAACTGTTTTGGGTGTCCTATGAAGATGCATTTATCCGCTTTGGGTTCGAGCTTATCAGCCTGAAACTTTTCCACATAAGCGTCGCAGCCCCAAACTTCTAAGAAATGAAAGCTTAGGTTTCTCTAAACCATAGTTCATATGGTGTCATCTCATCGGAATTACGTGGTGCCCTATTAAAGTGAATGTGGTTGTCTTTAATGCCTAACCCATAAACTATCGTGGTAATTCGATAAGAGACATCATGGTATGCATCATATCCAATAGGGTGCAGTTATGATGTTCGGACACACCATCACACTATGGTGTTCCAGGCTGTATTAGTTTTGAAACAATTTCCACAATGTCTTAATTCTGTGCCAAACTCGTAATTCAGATATTCATCTCTATGATCATATCATAGATCTTTTATCCTCTTGTCACGACGATCTTTCAACTTCACCCTGAAATTACTTGAACCCTTCAATAATTCAGACTCTTGATTCATCAAGTAAATATACTCAACATCTACTCAAATCATCTGTGAAGTAAGAACATAACGATATCCACTACACACCTCAGCACTCATTGGACTGCACACATCAAAAATGTATTACTTCCAACAAGTTGCTTTCTAGTTCCATTTTACTGAAACCGAGGCTTTCAGTCATCTTGCCCATGTGGTATGATTTACATGTCTCAAGTGATTCAAAATCAAGTGAGTCCAAACGGTCCATTTGCATGGAGTTTCTTCATGCATATACACCAATAGACATGGTTCGCATGTCTCAAACTTTTCAAAAACGAGTGAGCCCAAAGATCCATCAACATGGAGCTTCTTCATGCGTTTTATACCGATATGACTTACGTCGCAGTGCCACAAGTAGGTGGTACTATCACTACTATCTTTTGGCATGAACACGTGTATCACTATGATCGAGATTCAATAAACCATTCATTTTAGGTGTAAGACCATTGAAGGTATTATTCAAATAAACAGAGTAACCGTTATTCTCCTTAAATGAATAACCATATTGCAATAGACATAATCCAATCATGTCTATGCTCAACGTAAACACCAATCTTGATGGTAGAGGGAGCGTGCGATGCTTGATCATATCAACCTTGGAAACACTTCCAACACATATCGTCAGCTCACCTTTAGCTAGTCTCCGTTTATTCCGTAGCTTTTATTTCGAGTTACTAACACTTAGCAACCGAACCGGTATCTAATACCCTGGTGCTACTAGGAGTACTAGTAAAGTACACATCAACACAATGTATATCCAATATACTTCTATCGACCTTGCCAGCCTTCTCATCTACCAAGTATCTAGGGTAATTCTGCTCCAGTGGTTGTTCCCCTTATTACAGAAGCACTTAGTCTCGGGTTTGGGTTCAACCTTGGGTTTCTTCACTAGAGCAGCAGCTGAATTGCCGTTTCATGAAGTATCCCTTCTTGCCCTTGCCCTTCTTGAAACTAGTGGTTTCACCAACCATCAACAATTGATGCTCCTTCTTGAAACTACTTTTGTGGTGTCAAACATCGCGAATATCTCAAGGATCATCATATATGTCCCCGATACATTATAGTTCATCACGAAGCTCTAGCAGCTTGGTGGTAATGACTTCGGAGAAACATCACTATCTCATCTGGAGGATCAACTCCCACTTGATTCAAATGATTGTTGTACTCAGACAATCTAAGCACTAGCTCAACAATTGAGCTTTTCTCCTCAGTTTGCAGGCTGAGAAAATCGTCGGAGGTCTTATACCTCTTGACGTGGGCACGAGCCTGAAATCCCAATTTCAGCCCTCAAAACATCTCATATGTTTTGCGATGTTTCAAAAACGTCTTCGGTGCCTCAACTCTAAACCGTTCAACTGAACTATCACGTAGTTATCAAAACGTGTATGTCAGATGTTCGCAACATCCACAGACGACGTTCGAGGTTCAGCACACTGAGCGGTGCATTAAGGACATAAGCCTTCTAAGAAGCAATGAGGATAATCCTCAGTTTACGGACCTAGTCTGCATAATTGCTACTATCAACTTTCAACTAAATTTTTTTCTAGGAACATATCTAAAACGTAGAACTGAAGCGCGAGCTACGACATAATTTGCAAAATCCTTTTGACTATGTTCAGGATAAACAAGTTCATCTTATGAACTCCCACTCAGATAGACATCCCTCTAGTCATATAAGTGATTACATGATCCGAGTCAACTAGGCCGTGTCCGATCATCACGTGAGACGGACTAGTCAACATCGGTGAACATCTTCATGTTGATCGTATCTTCTATACGACTCATGCTCGACCTTTCGGTCTTCTGTGTTCCGAGGCCATGTCTATACACATGCTAGGCTTGTCAAGTCAACCTAAGTGTTTGCATGTGTAAATCTGTCTTACACCCGTTGTATGTGAACGTTGGAATCTATCACACCCGATCATCACGTGGTGCTTAGAAACGAACGAACTGTCGCAACGGTGCACAGTTAGGGGGAACACTTTCTTGAAATTTTAACGAGGGATCATCTTATTTACTACCGTCGTTCTAAGCAAATAAGATGTATAAACATGATAAACATCACATGCAATCAAATAGTGACATGATATGGCCAATATCATATTGCTCCTTTTGATCTCCATCTTCGGGGCTCCATGATCATCATCGTCACCGGCATGACACCATGATCTCCATCATCATGATCTCCATCATCGTGTCTTCATGAAGTTGTCTCGCCAACTATTACTTCTACTTCTACAGCTAACGGTTAGCAATAAAGTAAAGTAATTACATGACGTTTATGTTGACACGCAGGTCATAAATAAATTAAGACAACTCCTATGGCTCCTGCCGGTTGTCATACTCATCGACATGCAAGTCATGATTCCTATTACAAGAACATGACCAATCTCATACATCACATATATCATTCATCACATCCTTTTGGCCATATCACATCACATAGCATACCCTGCAAAAACAAGTTAGACGTCCTCTAATTGTTGTTTGCATGTTTTACGTGGCTGCTATGGGTTTCTAGCAAGAACGTTTCTTACCTACGCAAAGACCACAACGTGATATGCCAATTGCTATTTACCCTTCATAAGGACCCTTTTCATCGAATCTGATCCGACTAAAGTGGGAGAGACAGACACCCGCCAGCCACCTTATGCAACTAGTGCATGTTAGTTGGTGGAACCGGTCTCACGTAAGCGTACGTGTAAGGTTGGTCCGGGCCGCTTCATCCCACAATGCCGCCGAATCAAGATAAGACTAGTAACGGCAAGCATATTGAACAAAATCAACGCCCACAACTACTTTGTGTTTTACTCGTGCATAGTAACTACGCATAGACCTAGCTCATGATGCCACTGTTGGGGAACGTAGCAGAAATTCAAAATTTTCCTACGTGTCACCAAGATCTATCTATGGAGAAACTAGCAACGAGGGGAAGGAGAGTGCATCTACATACCCTTGTAGATCGCTAAGCGGAAGCGTTCAAGTGAACGGGGTTGATGGAGTCGTACTCGTCGTGATCCAAATCACTAATGACCAAGTGCCTAACGCACGGCACCTCCGCGTTCAACACACGTACAGCCCGGTGACGTCTCCCACGCCTTGATCCAGCAAAGAGAGAGGGAGAGGTTGAGGAAGACTCCATCCAGCAGCAGCACAACGGCGTGGTGGTGATGGAGGAGCATGGCAATCCTGCAGGGCTTCGCCAAGCACCACGGGAGAGGAGAAGGACTTGGGAGAAGGGGAGGGCTGCACCAGAACATTGGTATGGCTGCCCTCCCACCCCCCACATATATATAGGGGCAAGGGAGAGGGGGGGAGGCGCAGCCTTGGCCCTTCCTCCAAGGAAGGGTGCGGCTAGGAGGAGTCCCTCCTCCCCAAGGCACTTCGGAGGTGCCTTCCCCTTTTAGAACTCTTCCTTTCCTTATCCCTTGGCGCATGGGCCTCTTGGGGCTGGTGCCCTTGGCCCATATAGGCCAAGGTGCACACCCCTACAGCCCATGTGCCCCCCCCGGGGCAGGTGGCCCCACCCGGTGGACCCCCGGGACCCTTCCGGTGGTCCCGGTACAATACCGGTGACCCCGAAACTTGTCCGGTGTCCAAAACAGGACTTCCCATATATAAATCTTTACCTCCGGACCATTCCGGAACTCCTCATGACGTCCGGGATCTCATCCGGGACTCTGAACAACATTCGGTAACCACATACAAGCTTCCTTTATAACCCTAGCGTCATCAAACCTTAAGTGTGTAGACCCTACGGGTTCGGGAGACATGCAGACATGACCGAGACATTCTCCGGTCAATAACCAACAGCGGGATCTGGATACCCATGTTGGCTCCCACATGTTCCACGATGATCTCATCGGATGAACCACGATGTCAAGGACTTAATCAATCCCGTATACAATTCCCTTTGTCTATCGATACGATACTTGCCCGAGATTCGATCGTCGGTATCCCAATACCTTGTTCAATCTCGTTACCGGCATGTCTCTTTACTCGTTCCGTAACACATCATCCCGTGATCAACTCCTTGATCACATTGTGCACATTATGATGATGTCCTACCGAGTGGGCCCAGAGATACCTCTCCGTCACACGGAGTGACAAATCCCAGTCTCGATTCGTGCCAACCCAACAGACACTTTCGGAGATACCCGTAGTGTACCTTTATAGCCACCCAGTTACGTTGTGACGTTTGGCACACCCAAAGCACTCCTACAGTATCCGGGAGTTGCACAATCTCATGGTCTAAGGAAATGATACTTGACATTAGAAAAGCTTTAGCATACGAACTACATGATCTTGTGCTAGGCTTAGGATTGGGTCTTTGTCCATCACATCATTCTCCTAATCATGTGATCCCGTTATCAATGACATCCAATGTCCATGGTCAGGAAACCGTAACCATCTATTGATCAACGAGCTAGTCAACTAGAGGCTTACTAGGGACATGGTGTTGTCTATGTATCCACACATGTATCTGAGTTTTCTATCAATACAATTCTAGCATGGATAATAAACGATTATCATGAATAAGGAAATATAATAATAACTAATTTATGATTGCCTCTAGGGCATATTTCCAACAGCCAGAGCTCGGTTTTGAAATAGAGATAAATAATATTTTGAGCGGCATACTTTCATTGTCAACATAACAACTAAGAGATGGCGATATCTTCCATGCTACACACATTATAGGCGGTTTCCAAACAGAATGGTAAAGTTTATACTCCCCCTCCACCAACAAGCATCAATCCATAACTTGCTCGAAACAACGAGTGTCTCCAACTAGCAACAGTCCCAGGGGGAGTTTTGTTTGCAATTATTTTGATTTAGTTTGCATAAAGCATGGGACTGGGCATCCCAGAGACCAGCCATTTTCTCGTGAATGAGGAGCGGAGTCCACTCCTCTTGAGAATAACCCACCTAACATGGAAGATAAGGGCAGCCCTAGTTGATACATGAGTTATTCGAGCATACAAAACAGAATGTTTATTTGAAGGTTTAGAGTTTGGCACATACAAATTTACTTGGAACGGCAGGTAGATACCGCATATAGGAAGGTATAGTGGACCCATCTAGAATAACTTTGGGGTTTAAGGGATTAGTAGAACAATTTGAAAAACACTGGTTTGTCAGATACTTATTTAAAAAAGAACTAACTACGGAGTATCATACTTTGTATTTAGCACTTGGAAGTCTATTATTAAAGCACAACAGTTAGTTCGTTTAACCATATACACATATAACATTTCAATTTATTAATGGTATGATAGTGTTCTTTTTATTACCAAGTTAATGTGGATATTTTCTTTGATATGTGCCAAAAGGTCATGTAGAAATAAAATTGTCAAAATTTTCTTATTACAGACTTTTGAAGAAGTTTCAACATTCGTTAACTCTCCCAACTATATTAAATGTATAGATGTTTTCTGCAGTGAAATAAAATCATATGTTACTAATATTTTAAAAATACACAATCATGTAAACAACCACAAACTGAGCTGCACATTACATTCTCAAATATAGGTCATAATTATTGAAGGGAGAGACGACAACATGATGTATATATAATCATGTCATTCTACCAAATAGCTAAACAAACATGAGGCCATGAGTTGCTAGCATTTTCTTAATATCATAAACACGTATTTTCTTGGGACTCATTCTGTATTATCCAAGTGTAGTCACTAAAAGGTGGTACACCATGACATCAAGAACACAACGCAGTGATTTAATTAGGAGTTCATAGCTGAACTTAGCTGCAGTTTTGTAATCAAGTAAGCATTTCTGAATGATAATATTGGTAAATACCAAATACAGAGAGCATGTTAATAACAATAGATAATCTGAGCAAACTTGCAGCCGCTGTGGCCAAAACGTGTTGGGTTTTGTATCAGAAAGCATTGAATTTGATGGAGGAACTTTCTTCTTCCAGGACACAACATTTGAAATGTACCTGTTTACTTATAGCTCCTCAACATGATAGTCTTGTGAGGCGGTTCCCCTTACTTGTTTCATAACATAACTTATGTGTTAGATTTAACAATCCATAAGTTAAGAGTCACATTTGCTTTATTTGAATAACTTATTTAGAAAGATATAACACATGCAATAGTAACAAATATATATTGTGTCCCAGGGCAAAAGGATTTGTTCCTAAGTAATGACCCTTTTTATCTGTATGTTTGCATAAAAAAAATCCAGTGGAACTATAGCAGATCATTGTTCCAAGAAACTAAAAACAAAAGGCACATTTTCAAGTTTGGAGGACTACTGTTCCAGACTCGTTGACATATAGAAATTTAGAGCTACAATTGGTCGCTCCCAAATATATTCTGGTATGTAAACAATGGGCATCATATGTTAGTAGGAGTTCAATTAATCCCTGTTTTACTACCTCTTTCCATTTTTTGCAAACCGGTCTCACTTTTGCCATACTCATAAGTTGCGCAGAGCAGCAGACAGGTCCAGTCCGTTCATTTTCATAAGATATGACAATACCTTTGATCACAAACCAAGAGATAAGTGAGGAAAAAAAGCCAAAGTGGAGCTGAGATACTAACGGGCAAGAATAGTCAGAGTTGTCAAACTATGTGATTATTGCTAGATGTTGTAAAAAAATGTGAATATTCCTTGAACAATCTTAAGCCTACAAATATCAGTGCAGCAAGAGAGAAGTAAATCAGTGAATCTAGTATGTGCGCCACAGTTAGCACCATTGTGTGTACTGTGCAGTGCACTTGAAAAACAGAACTCTTGTATGAATTATCTAGAAAGTTGTGCAGAGATAAGTTGCTCACACAAATTACTTTATAACATATAATACATGGTACTGACTTCGGCATTCTTGCAAATTAATTATCATCGAAATCTCTGCTAATTCAGAAGAGCGTGACAGTATGTCTGACGAAGATATTTAGATAAGAGAAGTGATTTTTAAGGGTTTCATTTATATAGAGGATCGAATTTGCATGGTACAATGGCCTTGTAATTTTCAGGGAATGTACAAATAACCAAAATCAGAGAAGACACGTGAGAATTTATATTAGCAAACATAGCTAGCGATCCCTTGGCCTCGCAATGCATTTCCTGCTGAGGATTCTTCGTTTTCAAATCCAAGGATCAAATTGTTGATGGCTAAGCTGCACCTCTCCATTGGGCACTGCAAGAGGCGAAATTCAGGAGGTACAATGGCCAACCTAGGCATGGAGCAGGGAGGCTAAAGCAGCACCGCTACCTTGATCCCGTCGATAGATGTATCCTGATGGCTGGTACTGTGTACATATACGTACTCAGATTATTTCCTACTCTCGTACTAAGCAACACACTGGCCGGTGCAAAATCTGAACCTTTTACAAAATCTGAATCACCTATGTTCGATGGATGATAACAATCATGTTTCCTAGGTTGAGAGAAACATGATTACAATAGGAGAAGATGGATTGGATCATACCTATTTTTCAGATTGATGCAGGACAGCCAGGGCTTGGTGGTACACTAATGGCACCGCCCATGGCGGGGAGAACAGATGATGTACAGACACACGATTGGTTGCTCTACTTAAAAATTGAGATTGAAAGCTTGAGGTGGAACACGTAACATAGCTGATGGATTTCTTGCAAGGTGAGATTCAAAGGTTCAAGAGGAACACGATTAGGAGAGTCGAGAGCGCACACCTGATTTCATGGAGAAGAATTGTCTCCAGCCATTGGTAGGAGAGCAGGATTGAAAGGAAGGAGGCTACGTCAAAGTGGAGTAGTCCATGGAGATTTTATTTGGCAGTTTTGTTGATGGAGACTTTTACGGGAGATCAGCATGATCGTGGATTTTGTTTTCCCTTTTTTGTGGGAGTATTTTAGGGGATGGAGACTTCCCTTCTTTTTTTTACACAAACAGTTGGAGGCTTTATTTGTTCCATTACAACAATGAACGTGTCAGATGCCTTTTTTTATGGGATGGGACCATCCATGTTACATAAGTTTTCTTTTGAGGTAAATACATCAAGAGTCATAGAACTTGCACGTGATGGTCAGTTTGGTGCATAAACTTGCAAAATACGTGTTTCTGGTCATCAAACTTGCGTGGACGTGCAAATACGGTCACATTTCCTGTACATGGATGTATTCACTGCCTACATAGCATGCCAGCGTGGCCGGGGCCCATTGTCAGTGGCTGAATCGTTGTGCATGTGATATTTTTTATAGAAACACCCTCAAGTTTTTTAATACTTCATACAAAAGCCCTCCATTCATTCATTCTGCACTATATTATGTTTTATCTAGATTTTCTAATATATTTTTTGAATTCTAAGCGCATCTCTAGCAAATCCCTCATATCGTGCCGACCCTTAAAATAATCGCCAGTTTGTGGTTTTGCGCCAAAAGGTTGTCTGAACAGACACTGTAAACACACTATAAGGGTCCGCATATAAGGGGTCTGCTACAGATACTCTAACGGAAATTGGTTGCTTTGTCCGTAAAAAATATATACATTCATTCCGAAAAATATTCTAATTCAAAACAGAAATCTAGTCAATCTGTCCAAAAAATTTATCTAGAATATAAGTTGTTTTCTTACATAGAAAAAACAAAAGCAAAATACATAAGATAAATTGTGTTTATCTTTTTATGTGTCATTGTGGCTGGATGGTCCGAACCCGGCTTCCACCTTTTCACGAACCCTTTTCTGGTTTTGATTTCTATTTTAATTAGGACGGTGCTCGTATATAAAGCTAATTGTGCACGTTAGACGTCAAACGTCAGTTAGCCGATTAGCGGGCAATATGCATGCGAATTGCAGGTGTGGTCGAATCCCATCAATACTGATCCATCCTTTTTTTTGTTTTATTTCAGAATTTTCTATGTAAAAAAATGAAATGCAAGGGTGCTTTCTGAAGAAAAAAACGCATGCGGATTACCCACCTCCTCAGCCACTGACAGCGGGCCCATGTAATGTTGGCACGCCACGCATGCATGTAATACACCCAGCTACGGTAGAAAGCACCGTATTTGCACGCCCACGCAAGTTTGATGACTAGAAACATGTATTTTACAAATTTATGCACCAAACTGACCGTCACGTGCAAGTTCTATGACCGCGCGTGTATTTACCTCTTTTCTTTTTATCTTGTACGTAAGTTTTATAATCCAACGGTTTAGTTAATTTTGATGATGTGGATTAATGAGACGACTTTAATGGTGCCTCCAATTAGTAAATATATAAGATATATAAGATTGGATGCAAGCATGAGTAGGATATAATCCACCATGAACATAAATACCGTGAAGGCTATGTTGATTTGTTTCAACTACATGTGTGAACATGTGCCAAGTCAAGTCACTTAAATCATTCAAAGGAGGATACCACCCCTTCATACCACATCACAACCATTTTAATAGCATGTTGGCACGCAAGGTAAATCATTATAACTCATAGCTAATCAAGCATGGCATAAGCAACTATGATCTCTAATTGTCATTGTAAACATGTTTATTCATAATAAGCTGAATCAAGAACGATGAACTCATCATATTTACAAAAACAAGAGAGGTCGAGTTCATACCAGCTTTTCTTATCTCAGTCAGTCCATCATATATCATCATAATTGCCTTTCACTTGCACGACCGAACGATGTGAATAATAATAAGAGTGCATGTGCATTGGACTAAGCTGGAATCTGCGAGCATTCAATAAACAGGAGAAGACAAGGCAATATGGGCTCTTGGTTAAATCAATAATAATGCATATAAGAGCCACTTCAACTATTTAATCATGGTCTTCTCCTATCGACCCCCAAAGAAAAGAAAAGAAATAAAAACTATTTACACGGGAAAGCTCCCAACAAGCATAAGAAGAACGGGAGATCTTTTTGGGTTTTCTTTTAATTATTAATACTACAGCAAGAAAGTAAACTAGCTAGGAGCTATTACTAATTTTTTTGGTTTTTCTTAAAGTTTATCAAACACACAAGAAGAAAGCAGTAAAAAGAAAATAAACTGGCATGGATATTACAGTGAAAGAGTATGAGCACCGACATCTAGCAATGAGTGTGTGTGAACATAAATGTAATGTCGGTGGGAAATACGTACTCCCCCAAGTTTAGGCTTTTGGCCTAAGTTGGTTCATTGCCAAGGATGGCCTGGCGGATATCCGTAGGTGTAGCTAGGGTCGTACTGCGATGCAGCAGCTATCGCCTCCTGAGCTGCAGCGTGGCGTCGGGCTGCCTCCGCTCTCCTCTCGTACTCATCTGCCTCCTCTCTGGTAATAATATATCTTCGTTTTGCCTGATAATCAAAGAAGGCAGGAGCAGGGAGAGTAATACGGACAACACGCCGTTTGTCAAAGATTAGTCGATACAGAAGAGGTGATTCATTCCTCTCGACAAACTGGTGAGTGACCATAGAATTAAAATCTAAATAATTAGGAGGCAACTCCATATCATCCTCACGAACGTCCACCTCAAGAAAATCAGCTAAGCGGGTTGCATAAATTCCTCCAAAGAAATCTCCATTATATCTATTATGATGCAACCTACGTGCTATAGTGGCTCCCATATTATAAGATTGGTCTCCTAGCACAGCACTCCTAAGAATACTGAGGTCAGGCACACACATATGACATGCTTCATCCTTACCAATTATGCACCTACCTATGAAGAGAGCAAAATAATGTATAGCGGGAAAGTGAATGCTCCCTATGGTAGCTTGTGCTATATCTCTAGATTCCCCTACAGTTATACCAGCAAGAAAGTCTCTAAATTCAGATTTACAGGGATCGCTAGCACTACCCCATTGTGGAAGTTTGCAAGCAGAAGTAAAATCCTCTAAGTCCATGGTATAAGATTTGTCATAAAGATCGAACATGACAGTTGGAGAATTACGTGAAGATGAAAATTCAAACCTCCTCACAAATGAACTAGTGAGTTGTTGGTACTGGGGGCATTTGTCTGCCTCAAAGCTCACAAGATCGGCGTTACGCAAATATGCATTAAATTCTTCCTTGTTCCCGCTCGATCCATAAAATTTTCTGAAGGCCACTCACAAGGCCGCACTGGAGCGTCTCTTGGTGGTTCCTCGTCAGCATCACGTATTGCAAGTCTGGGTCCTTGCTTCCTTGAAGAACCACCTTGGAACATTTTCCTAAGCATATTTCTTCCTCTGAAAAAATTCTGAAATTTTTAGTAACTTCAAACGAAAGTGAACCAAGCTCAACAAAATTGATAGCAGCTACTCCTACAAGTGCCTAGAGCCTATATCAAGCATTAGAACTACTTGGAACCATATAAATTTGACATGCAAGCTCAAGAACATGGTCACCTATGCAGCACAAATTTGCAATGAATAAAGCACTAGAGCAAAAACTAATTGAACCAATGGAGGAGTCACATACCAAGGAACAATCTCCCCATGCAGTTTTGTGAGAGGTGCTTTGAGCAAGGAGGTCGAAAATCGCAGCAAAGTGAGCTAGAACTCGTGCTTGAGCCAGATATTCATGTTTGTGGGAGGAAGAAGAAGTGGATGGGTGCAGAAATAAGTGGAGGAGGGCCACCATGGGCCCACGAGGCAGGGGGCGCGCCCTGGGGGGTAGGGCGCACCCTCCACCCTCGTGGCCAGGTGGCAGCTCCCTCCGCAATGTTTTCAGTACCATAAATCCTCAAATATTCCAGAAAAAATCATATTAAATTGGCATGGCATTTGGAGGACTTTTATTTTCAGGGTATTTTTATATTGCACGGATAAATCAGGAAACAGACAGAAAAATACTATTTTTACTTTATTTCAACTAAATAACAGAAAATAGAAAGAGGGTACAGAAGGTTGTGCCTTCTAGTTTCATCCATCTCATGCTCATCAAAAGGAATCCACTAACAAGGTTGATCAAGTCTTGTTAACAAACTCATTCCGATTAACATGGAACTGGAGAAATTTTGAATAACACTATGTTACCTCAATGGGGATATGCACATCCCCTATAATAAGTATATCATATTTCTTCTTGACAGTAGGAAGAATAAATTCAAAACCTCCAAATATAATCGATGGAATTTTTCCAATAGAATTGATACTATGAACTTGAGGTTGTTTCCTCAGCAAGTGTACTGCATGCTCATTACCATTAACATGAAAAGTGACATTGCCTTTGTTACAATCAATAACAGCCCCTGTAGTATTCAGAAAAGGTCTTCCAAGAATAATAGACATACTATCGTCCTCGGGAATATCAAGAATAACAAAGTCCATTAAAATAGTAACGTTTGCAACCACAACAGGCACATCCTCACAAATACCGACAGGTATAGCAGTTGATTTATCAGCCATTTGCAAAGATATTTCAGTAGGTGTCAACTTATTTAAATCAAGTCTACGATATAAAGAGAGAGGCATAACACTAACACCGGCTCCAAGATCACATAAAGCAGTTTTAACATAGTTTCTTTTAATGGAACATGGTATAGTAGGTACTCCTGGATCTCCAAGTTTCTTTGGTATTCCACCCTTAAAAGTATAATTAGCAAGCATGGTGGAAATCTCAGCTTCTGATATCTTCCTTTTATTAGTGACAATATCTTTCATATATTTAGCATAAGGATTCATTTTGAGCATATTAGTTAATCGCATACGCAAAAAGATAGGTCTAATCATTTCAGCAAAGCGCTCAAAATCCTCATCATCCTTTTTCTTGGATGGTTTGGGAGGAAAAGGCATGGGTTTCTGAACCCATGGTTCTCTTTCTTTACCATGTTTCCTAGCAACAAAGTCTCTCTTATCATAACGTTGATTCTTTGATTATGGGTTATCAAGATCAACAGCAGGTTCAATTTCTACATCATTATCATTACTAGGTTGAGCATCATCATGAACATCAGCATTAGCATTTTCATTAGGTTCATGTTCATTACCAGATTGTGTTTCAGCATCAGACATAGAGATATCATTGAGATCCTCAGGTGGTTCAGCAATAGGTTCACTAGAAGTTTGCAAAGTCCTATCATTTTTCTTTTTCTTCCTTTTAGAAGAATTAGGTATATCAATATTATTTATCTAAGAATCTTTCTCAATTCTCTTAGGGTGGCCTTCAGGATACAAAGGTTCCTGAGTCATTCTACCAGTTCTAGTAGCCACTCTAACAGCATAATCATTTTTCTTACAATTCATTTCGTTGAGCAAATTATTTTGAGCCTTAAGTACTTTTTCTACTTGAGTGGTAATCATAGAAGCATGTTTGCTAACAAGTTGAAGTTCACCTCTAATATTAGCCATATAATCACCCAAGTGTTTAATCATATAAGCATTTTGTTTTAATTGTCTACCAAAATAAGCATTCTACCAAAATAGCATTGAATCTTCTTGTGCTTACAAAAGTTATTAAAACTCATCAGACTGGGCTAGCAATTTTAGTAGGAGGGGATTTCAGCTCTATCATATCTATAGAGAGAATTTACTTTACTACCTGTGTCGGGTTATCAGACAGAGGCTCTTCAATAGGTAGAGGATTAAGATCATATGTTCTTCAACAGGTGGTTAGATTAAGACCATGTATTTCTTTTCAATAGGAGGTAAATTCTTACATCTTCAGCTTTAATACCTTTTCTTTCATAGATTCTTTGCCTCTTGCATATCTTCAGGGACTGAGAATAGAACACCTCTTCTTCGAAGTTTGGTTTAGGAATAGGGCTCAGGTATTGGCTCAGGCTGGCTCAGGAAGTGTCAATTATTTTCTTTTTGTCAACATATTATTCAATAGATTTCAGCTTCATCCGGTGTTTCTTTTCCCTGAAAAGACGCATACAACTATCAGGTAATCTCTGGAAGCATCGGTTAGTCCATTATAAAGATATCAAGTATTTCATTTTCTTTAGAGGATGACTAGGCAAAGCATTAAGTAATTGAGAAGCCTCCCCCAAGCTTGGAGACTCTCTTTCAATTTTGCACAAAGTTTGTATATTTCCTTTAAGCAGCTTGTTTCTTATGAGCAGGGAAATATTTAGCAGAGAAGTAGTAAATCATATCCTGGGGACTACGCACACAACCAGGATCAAGAAAGTTAAACCATGTCTTAGCATCACCCTTTACTGAGAACAGAAATATTTTAAGGATATAAAAGTAGCGAGATCTCTCATCATTAGTGAACAGGGTGGCTATATCATTTCATTTAGTAAGATGTGCCACAACAGTTTCAGGTTCATAGCCATAAAAAGGATCAGATTCAACCAAAGTAATTATATCAGGATCAACAGAGAATCATAATCCTTATCAGCAACAACAAATAGGTGAAAGTAGCAAAAGTGGGTCAGGCCTCATTTTATCTTTAAGAGATTGCTTATTCCATTCAGCTTAATTAACCTCTTGAGTTCATATCTATCCTTGCAAGCTAGAATAGCTGCAGAGCTTCCTATCAAAACATAACCCTCAGGAATAATAGGCTATCTTCATCATTCACTTTCATCATTATTAATCAGTTTCAATAAGTTTCTTTCTCTCTAAGCCCTAGCAATTATTCATCAAGAATTCACTTAAGGGGCACAGTAGTGTCAAGCAATAGAGAAGTAGTTTCATCATTAAGTATTCATGCATAGCAGAAGTGGCATTCATCAATAACATGTGACATATCAGAACGAATAGCTGAAGTAGGTTTAGGTGTCGCAAGCTTACTCATAACAGAAGGTGAATCAAGTGCAGAGCTAGATGGCAGTTCCTTACCTCCCCTCGTAGTTGAGGGATAAAATGATGTCTTAGCATCTTTCAAGTTCTTCATAGTGACCAGCAGATATAAATCCCAAGTGACTCAAAGAATAGAGCTATGCTCCCCGGCAACGGCGCCAAAAATTAGTCTTGATAACCCACAAGTGTAGGGGATCGCAACAGCTTTCGAGGGTAGAGTAATCAACCCAAATTTATTGATTCGACACAAGGGGAGCCAAAGAATATTCTAAAGTATTAGCAGTTGAGTTGTAAATTCAACCACACCTAGATAACTTATATATCTGCAGCAAAGTATTTAGTAGCAAAGTAATATGATAGTAGTGGTAACGGTAATAAAAGAGTAACGAAAGCAAAAGTAATATTTTCGGTGTTTTGTAGTGATTGTAACAGTAACAACGGGAAAGTAAATAAGCGAAGACCAGCATATGGAAAGCTCGTAGGCATTAGATCGGTGATGGAAAATTATGCCGAATGCGGTTCATCATGTAACAATCATAACATAGGGTGACACAGAACTAGCTCCAATTCATCAATGTAATGTAGGCATGTATTCCGTATATAGTCATACGTGCTTATGGAAAAGAACTTGCATGACATCTTTTGTCCTACCCTCCCGTGGCAGCGGGGTCCTATTGGAAACTAAGGATATTAAGGCCTCCTTTTAATAGAGTACGGAACAAAGCATTAGCACATAGTGAATACATGAACTCCTCAAACTATGGTCATCACCGGGAGTGGTCCCGATTATTGTCACTTCGGGGTTGCCGGATCATAACACATAGTAGGTGACTATAGACTTGCAAGATAGGATCAAGAACTCACATATATTCATGAAAACATAATAGGTTCAGATCTGAAATCATGGCACTCGGGCCCTAGTGACAAGCATTAAGCATAGCAAGTCATAGCAACATCAATCTCAGAACATAGTGGATACTAGGGATCAAACCCTAACAAAACTAACTCGATTACATGATAGATCTCATCAAACCTATCACCGTCCAGCAATCCTATGATGGAATTACTCACGCACGGCAGTGAGCA
Source organism: Triticum urartu (assembly GCF_003073215.2). Taxonomy (NCBI): domain Eukaryota; kingdom Viridiplantae; phylum Streptophyta; class Magnoliopsida; order Poales; family Poaceae; genus Triticum; species Triticum urartu. The sequence continues at coordinate 716,213,680 of NC_053028.1, forward strand.
TCATGAAATTGGTGATGGAGGATGGTTGATGATGACGACAGCGATGAATCACCCTCTTTGGAGCCCCGAACGGACTCCAGATCAGCCCTCCCGAGAGGTTTTAGGGCTTGGCGGCGGCTTCGTATCGTAAAACGCGATGATTTCTTCTCCTTTATTTTTTTCTCCCCGAAAGCAAACATATAGAGTTGGAGTTGGCGTCGAAGGAGCTCCAGGGGGCCCACGAGGTAGGGGGGCGCCCTAGGGGGGCGCCCCCACCCTCATGGACAGGGTGTGGGCCCCCTGGTCTTCATCTTTGGCGAGGATTGTTTATTATTTTCAACTAGACGTTCCGTGGAGTTTCAGGTCATTCCGAGAACTTCTGTTTTCTGCACATAAACAACACCATGGCAATTCTGCTGAAAACAGCGTCAGTTCGGGTTAGTTCCATTCAAATCATGCAAGTTAGAGTCCAAAACAAGGGCAAAAGTGTTTGGAAAAGTAGATACGACGGAGACGTATCAGTGCCCACCCCTACAGGGTGCGCCCCCTGCCTCGTGGGCCCACGGTGGCTCCCCTCCACTTATGACAGCCACCACACTTCTTCTTCCTCCCAAAAAAATCACCATCCAGCTCAAGCACGAGTTCTAGCTCATTTTGCTGCGATTTTCGATCTCCTTGCTCAAAGCACCTCTCACAAAACTGCTTTGGGGGATTGTTCCTTGGTATGTGACTCCTCCATTGGTCCAATTAGTTTTTGTTCTAGTGCCTTATTCATTGAAAATTTGTGCTGCCTAGGTGACCATGTTCTTGAGCTTGCATGTCAAATTTATATGGTTTCAAGTAGTTCTAATGCATGATATAGTCTCTTGGCACTTGTAGGAGTAGTTACTATCAATTTTGTTGAGCTTGGTTCACTTTTATTTGAAGTTACTAAAAATTTCAGAAATTTTTCAAAGGAAGAAATATGTTTAGGAAAATGTACCAAGGTGGTTCTTCAAGGAAACAAGGACCCAGGCTTGCAATGCGTGATGCCGATTATGAGCCACCAAGGAATGCTCCAGTGCGGCCTTGTGAATGGCCTTCAGAGGACTTCATGGATCGAGCAGTAATTAAGGACGAATTTAACGCATATTTGTGTAATGCTGATCTTGTGAGCTTCGAGGCAGAAAAGTGCCGCCAGTACCACTATCTCACTAGTTCCTTTGTGAGGAGGTTTGAATTTTCATATTCACGCAATTCTCAAACTGTCCTGTTTGATCTTTATGAAAATTCTTATACTATGGACTTAGAGGATTTTACCACCGCTTGCAAACTTCCACAATGGGGTAGTGCTAGTGAACCTCACAAATCTGAATTTAGAGATTTTCTTGCTAGTATAACTGTGGGGGAATCTAGAGACATAGCACAAGCTACCATAGGGAGCATTCATTTTCCTGCTATACATTATTTTGCTCTCTTCATAGGTAGGTGCATAAATGGTAAGGATAAAGCATGTCACATGTGTGTCCCTGACCTCAGTATTCTTAGGAGTGCTGTGTTAGGAGATAAATCTTATAATTTGGGAGCCATTGTTGCACGTAGGTTGCATCATAATAGAATTAATGGAGATTTCTTTGGTGGAATTTATGCAACCCGCTTAGCTGATTTTCTTGATGTAGCCATACGTGATGATGATATTGAGTTGCCTCCTACTTATCTAGACTTTAATGCTATGGTTCACCATCAGGTTGTCGAGAGGAATGAACCACCTCTCCAGTACCGACTAATCTTTGACAGGCGTCACGCCGTCAATATTGTTCTCCGTGCCCCTACTCTATTTGACTTTCAGGCAAAGGGGAGACATTTTATAACCAGAGAGGAGGCAAATGAGTACGAAAGGAGGACGATGGCAGCTCGCCTCCAAGCTGCAGCCCACGATGCAATAGCTGGTGCATCTTAGTACGACCCCAACTACAACTTTGGATATCCGCCAGGCCATCTGTGGCAATAAACCAATTTAGGCCAAAAGCCTAAGCTTGGGGGAGTACGTATTTCTCACCAATATTACATTCATGTTCACACACTCATTGCTAGATGTCGATGCTCATACTTTTTCATAGTAATATCCATGCTAGTTTATTTTCTTTTTCTTGCTTTCTTCTTGTGTGTTTGATAAACCTTAAGAAAAACAAAAAAATTAGTTGTAGCTTTTAGTTAGTTTACCTTTCTTGCTGTAGTAGTAATAATTAAAAGAAAACCCAAAAATATGTCTTGTTCTTCTTTTGCTTGTTGGGAGCTTTCCCGTGTAAATAGTTTTATTTCTTTTCTTTTCTTTGGCGGTCGATAGGAGAAGACCATGATTAAATTGTTGAAGTGGCTCTTATATGCATTATTATTGATTGAACTAAGAGCCCATATTGCCTTGTCTTCTCCTGTTTATTGAATGCTCGCAGATTCCAGCTTAGTCCAATGCACGTGCACTCTTATTTTCACATCGTTCGGTCATGCAAGTGGAAGGCAATTATGACGATATATGATGGATTGATTGAGATGAGAGAAGCTGGTATGAACTCAACCTCTCTTGTTTTTGTAAATATGGTTAGTTCATCGTTCCTGATTCAGCCTATTATGAATAAACATGTTTGCAATGACAATTAGAGATTATAGTTGCTCGTGCCATGCTTGATTAGCTATGAGTTATAATGGTTTACCTTGCGTGCCAACATGCTATTAAAATGGTCGTGATGTGGTATAGTGGGGTGGTATCCTCCTTTGAATGATTCAAGTGACTTGACTTGGCACATGTTCACACATGTAGTTGAAACAAATCAACATAGCCTTCATGATATTTATGTTCATGGTGGATTATATCCTACTCATGGTTGCACTCAATGTCTATTAATTTTACTGCATGTTCATGACTGTTGTCGCTCTCTAGTTGGTTGCTTCCCAGTCTTTTGCTAGCCTTCATTTGTACTAAGCGGGAATACTGCTTGTGCATCCAATCCCTTAAACCCCAAAGTTATGCCATATGAGTCCACCAATACCTTCCTATATACGGTATCTACCTGCCGTTCCAAGTAAATTTGTATGTGTCAAACTCTAAACCTTCAAATGAAATTCTGTTTTGTATGCTCGAATAGCTCATGTATCAACTAGGGATGTCCGTATCTTCCATGCTAGGCGGGTTATTCTCAAGAGGAGTGGACTCCGCTCCTCACTCACAAGAAAATGGCTGATCACCGGGATGCCCAGTCCCATACTTTATGCAAATCAAATCAAAATAATTGCAAACAAAACTCCCCTTGGGACTGTTGTTAGTTGGAGGCACTCGTTGTTTCGAGCAAGCCATGTATTGATGCTTGTTGGTGGAGGGGAGTATAAACTTTACCATTCTGTTTGGGAACCGCCTATAATGTGTGTAGCCTGGAAGATATCGCCATCTCTTGGTTGTTATGTTGACAATAAAAGTATGCCGCTCAAAATATTATTTATCTCTGCTTTAAAACCGAGCTCTGACACCTCTACAAATCCATGCTTCCCTCTGCGAAGGGCCTATCAATTTACTTTTATGTTGAGTCATCACCCTCTTATTAAAAAGCACTAGCTGGAGAGCACTGCCGTCATTTGCATCCATCACTATTAATTTATATTGGGTATGACTATGACTGGATCTCTTTTACCATGAATTACAATGTCTAGTCAGTCCTTGATCTTTAAAGGTGCTCTGCATTTATGTTTTGCGGTCTTAGAAAGGGCTAGCGAGATACCATCTTGTTATATCATATCATGATTGTTTTGAGAAAGTGTTGTCATCCGAGATTTATTATTATTGCTCGCTAGTTGATTATGCCATTGATATGAGTAAACATGAGACCTAAGAGTTATTGTGAATATGGTTAGTTCATAATCTTTGCTGAAAACTTGAATGCTGCTTTACATATTTACAACAACAAGAGCAAACAGAGTTTGTAAAATTTTTTCTTTATCACTTTCAGTTTATCAATTGAATTGCTTAAGGACAACCAAAGGTTTAAGCTTGGGGGAGTTGATACGTCTCCGTCGTATCTACTTTTTCAAACACTTTTGCCCTTGTTTTGGACTCTAACTTGCATGATTTGAATGGAACTAACCCGGACTGACGCTGTTTTCAGCAGACTTTCCATGGTGTTATTTATGTGCAAAAACAAAAGTTCTCGGAATGACCTGAAACTCCACGGAACTTATTTTTGGAAAATATTAAAAATATTGGCGAAAGAATCAAGGCCAGGGGGCCCACCACCTGTCCACGAGGGTGGGGGCGCGCCCCCTGCCTTGTGGGCCCCTTGTTGCTCCACTGACCTCAACTCCAACTCCATATATTCGTGTTCGGGGAGAAAAAAATCAGAGAGAATGATTCATCGCGTTTTACGATACGGAGCCGCTGCCAAGCCCTAAAACCTCTTGGGAGGGCTGATCTGGAGTCCGTTCAGGGCTCCGGAGAGGGGAATCCGTCGCCGTCGTCATCATCAACCATCCTCCATCACCAATTTCATGATGCTCACCGCCGTGTGTGAGTAATTCCATCGTAGGCTTGCTGGACAGTGATGGGTTGGATGAGATTTATCATGTAATCGAGTTAGTTTTGTTAGGGTTTGATCCCTAGTATCCACTATGTTCTGAAATTAATGTTGCTATGAATTTGCTATGCTTAATGCTTGTTACTAGGGCCCGGATGCCATTATTTCAGATCTGAACCTATTATGTTTTCATGAATATATGTGAGTTCTTGATCCTATCTTGCAAGTCTATAGTCACCTACTATGTGTTATGATCCGGCAACCCCGAAGTGACAATAATCAGGACCACTCCCGGCGATGACCGTAGTTTGAGGAGTTCATATATTCACTATGTGTTAATGCTTTGGTCCGGTACTCTATTAAAAGGAGGCCTTAATATCCCTTAGTTTCCGCTAGGACCCCGCTGCCACGGGAGGGTAGGACAAAATATGTCATGCAAGTTCTTTTCCATAAGCACGTATGACTATATTTGGAATACATGCCTACATTACATTGATGAATTGGAGCTAGTTCTATGTCACCCTATGTTATGACTGTTACATGATGAACCGCATCCGGCATAATTCTCCATCACCGATCCAATGCCTACGAGCTTTTCACATATTGTTCTTCGCTTATTTACTTTTCCGTTGCTACTGTTACAATCACTACAAAACCCAAGAATATTACTTTTGTTACCGTTACCGTTACTTCCATATTACTTTGCTACTAAATACTTTGCTGCAGATACTAAGTTATCAAGGTGTGGTTGAATTGACAACTCAGCTGCTAATACTTGAGAATATTCTTTGGCTCCCCTTGTGTCGAATCAATAAATTTGGGTTGAATACTCTACCCTCGAAAACGGTTGCGATCCCCTATACTTGTGGGTTATTTATACTTGTGGGTTATTAGCCGCCGCCAGCCGCCATGGCCGTCTCCACGCTGCCCTGCAATCATGGAGGCACAACCACCGCCAGAATCCGATGGAGGCACAAAGTGGTCGTTGATAATATTATAATTAGGGAGACACCTTTTCTGGAATCACACCATCACAATAGCCTGTAGGCGGGAGAGGTCTCCTCTCATCGACTCGGCTCTCGATGTGGCTTCAAGGGACGATGATGGGGCGCACAAGAAATCGAAAATGTTTGTCGCGAGCAGCCAAGGAAGGTATGAGCGCATGAGAGATGTAGCCAAATTGCATTTACCATCCAGTGAGTTAAACTAGGCTAACAGGTTACGCCGAAGCAAACTTTTGGTATGGCGAACAATTGTAGAAAAAAAATTATATCTACTACCACTATAAAAGCACGAAGAGGCAGATCCAACTCGCCATCTCAGCCATCTAATTGGTTAAAAATCATCGTTAAACCCATCGCTAACGAAACGACTTGCCCCACGCTCGCGAAACGACTCCCCACAAGGCCACAACGCTCGCCCCCACGCACTCTCAAACCCGTCACCGTCCTGCTCTCACCACGGCTGCCCTGTCTCCCAGCCGTTCCCCATTCTAGCTCTGTACTCGCCAACTCCCTCTCTCGACATCCTCCCTACCTCCAGGCTCCAGCGCGAGGACTCGCAGCCCTACTCTTCCTCGCCCCTTCCCGTCGAATCCGGTCGCCGAACTGCACGAGGAGGCGCTCGAGCTCGTCATGCTCACGGGCGAGCCAGTCTTAGGCGCCGTCGGAGGCACGGGACTCACCGGCGGGGACGCCCTGCCCTGCCTGGCCTCACCCGCGGTGAGACACGCCGTCGGCGTCTCCCGCGCCCAGCTCCGAGTATGAAGGCGTGGAGCAAGATGGCCGTGGCAGCGGGTTGTGGTGGTCGTCCTCGGGGAGGCGGCGACAACTATGGCGCTGAGTGTTGGAGGTTGGTGCGTCCACGGGGGAAGTTGAAGAGCGAGGGCGTGAGGGGCTGGCCATCCTCGCGCAACCAGTGCAGTGCAAAGGGGGCTTCAATCCCGTCTGATGCAGTTATTCTTGGGGTTCCCGTATAAGAGAATCTACAGTGCTCAGCTCAGCCTACCTTCAGTTCTGACGGCGTCGCCCATGGATCCTCAGGTCAGTTTAGGTCAATTTGGGTACGTTTCCTGCTTTAGGGTCATGCAATGTCAATCTAGGAGCATGTGAAAATAAATTCAGTCATTATCTGGCGCGAGGCCGTGCAAAGGCAGGCAGGCAAGAAGGGACGCTGATCTATCATCCATGGATTCGCGTTTTCTCAAGCTGGTCATCTGCCCGGAAATGCAAAGCCTTCTGATAGTTGAATCTCTTAAGTTGTGTGCTATAGTGAACTGACACTTTAATTATTTGGAAAACTGGATTGGCTCCATCAAGACTCGATCGGCTGATTTAAATCTTGATAATTTTTCTTCCCAGCGATCTCATCCTTTAGAAAATTCGATCATGTAATTGGCAGTGTATTTGTGGGCATAATTTCATGAAGTCGCTATTTAGCAAAACAAAAAAAAAACATGCTAGGAAAAAATGGGAGCGCTCTCCAAGACTAATCTAATGCATTAGTGTAACATATGCTCAAGAATTATCTCCATTCCTGTTTCCGAGCTGTGGTTTGGTCTGGGCCAGGGTGATCTTTCCGAGCTAGATATGAGGATGAACTTAGTTGGTTATAGTGATCTGCTTCTATCTGCCAGCTGCAGCCATAGACACAGCTTCTGTTTTGAATTTCCTGTATATTTCATACTTGAAGATAATAAGACTGATCATGTAAGCGCAGCTGCCATCTTCTGCTAATGTTCCAATCATGAAAGTAGGCACAGCTATAATTGAGAGTTTATCCAGATCGATGAACCTCGAGCAAGCGGCCGTGACCCACATCACCTGACCTCGAGCAAGCGACCGTGACCCACATCACCTGACCTTGACCCACATCGAACAAGAGTGCAAATCGACCATGACGTCCAGCCTCGACCACAAGTATTTCTTCACCCACCGCTGGTAATTTTCTGGTATTTTGCTTCGAGTTGTCCAATGAGAGTTCAAAATTGTTTCTCATAATTATATTTACAAAGCATTGGGTTCAATCAAAGTTCTCATGTTACATACATTGCTCCCTTTCAGAACAAATTACATTACAACTACTAGCATTAGTCAAATTGGAGAACTAGTGCGTTGATTTTGTGTGTGGATCAACCTGCTTGAGGACCTGGGGTGCAGCACACTGATATTCTCCATTGATTATGTAGTGCGCGCTATTCAGGAAAGTGAGTACAGCTGCAGTTTTGGCCTCACATGTGCTAGCTAATTTGGGTGTGAGTGATATTCACGGAGGCCATTCTATGTGTCCGGCGAACTGCCCCATCTATATAATTCAAGATTTAGTTGATAACTTTCTTGTGCTTTTTCTTGCCACATAGAAGGGCAGAATAAGGATAGATAAGGTTGTATTTTTATTGACCAGCCCCCTTCTTTAATAATTTTTTTTGTGCTAATTAATACGTCTTTGGTTTTCCCTCTATGAATCTCCATTCACCATCGTCTAATATTTTGTGCAGCCTTTACTAGACATGTTGAAACTATATTGCCGTCTCTAACTCTGAAAACTCCAGGCCATGTTTGATTAAAATAGGAGCCTGAGCGATGGAGTATGAAGGCACCTTCATACTGTACATTTGTACTGATGTATCAACATGTTGGCATTCACATCAATCATGTATATTTTACAATCAGATTTGCATGTTACATTCAGACTGAAGTTTACCTTACCCATGTGCATATGAAGCATTGAAGCCGGAAGTCATGTGATCAAAGTAGGTTATGGCTGTCTACTTTTGGAAATCACAGCATTTATCATTTTGTTTTTACAATTATTTCAGATTGTGATGATTGGGTTGCCATCATGATTCATAGAGGATAAGCACCAGCAACGAGGAACTGGGAAGGAGAGGTTGATACTTGAGATAGGTTCTACAATAGCAATGGTGGTGGCAGCGTCTTGCAATTCACATAAATGGGGTGGAGAATAGCAAGGATTAATCTTCAAATCCAACTAGCCAACACTTCACAATGTATGGCTACGATGGTGGCAGAATGGAGGAGCTCATTGTGTTCTGTAAGATGGCTGTGTGGTATGTGGAGTGAAGATGCATCTAGCATCAACTTCTTAGTTATTGAGGTGATTCTGATTTCCTAAAATATTATGTGCTCCACATACATGATGGATTTATCTTGTAGCTTATATGGGATTCTATTTCAGGACACCTTTACTTGGTGGTGCTACCGGCGCCCAAATATCTCATTTCTCTTGATTATATAGTGAAAGTAATTCACTCATGTTCGCCCAAATTCCCAAATTTTTATATTTGAAAAGTTTGGTCTGATCAAATATGTTAAATATTGACACATACTCCCTCCATCCGTAATTACTTGTCATTCAAACAGATGTGCTAGATACATCCGTTTGGCCGATAAGTAATTCCGGATGCAGGGAATATTTGACTATGCCTATTATTTTTTATTGCTCTTGGTGGGAAGGGATAAGTGTTATGAATTGTTGCTATTGTTGTGAGAAACATATATTGTTGAGCTTACAGATAAGCACATAGAGGATGCAAAATATAATATTACTTATGTGTTGTTGTGCTATTTCATCTCCTAAATTCGATGCAATGAAGTGAATAAGGAGGTGGTGCTCAAGGGAACAAAGGGTAGAAGAATATACGAATATACAATCTGACCTGTTAGGAGTGGCTTCACAAAAACTAAGGTCTAAAAAGTTTGGATGATGCACATTAATTGAGTTTTTTGTTAATTCATTTAATTCCAAAGTATATCGCAAGACTTGCTTTGCTGATGCCAAAGCCCATTAGCAGCAATGCAATGCTTTTGATTTTGAGCAAAGTTATACAGCCAAGGAAACTGGATTTCCTTTCCGTCGATGTAAATATTTTACTGTCCCCTAATCTTTCTCCTGACCCAATATATTTGCAGATATCTATGTATTTCTGATCTTTGTGGAGGCTGCTTATCTCACAGTTTTTTCTGTCTATCCCACCTAGTAGGAAAATAGATTGTATATAATATTAATTCAGTCGAACAACATGAGTATCGTGCCTGCCTACTGTAGTTATTTTTGACAATATGATTTGTTCACACATCATTACAAGGTTCCTTAAAACTACCTTTGTAGATATTTCAAATCAAGGTCTAGGAGGATTCAGCCAATCATACTTTCAAACCAGCAGAGAATGTGAAAGAAAATATTTGTATTTAGGCTTACTAACTGTTAACAAACAATGCGGTTCTCATATGAATGTGTGTAATTTTATTCTATTCATCACTGTGTAAATCACAAGAGAGCTGTGCAATTAGGTTCTTGTCATACTGGTGAGGATAGTGCACTATTCCCATATTGCTTTGCTCAATATTGAAGCACCGGGGCCTTCTTGCTCTGTGCAACAACTAACACTCTTTATTGCCACTATGGCCGTGAATCTTTAACCATACGGATGTGCTCGAGCTGTTTTATAGTATCACATAATGACCATTCTTCTATTTGCAGCCTATGGCTGCTCTGATGGTTGGAGCCAGCAGCTTGGCCTGGTACCATGCACAACAGTCCCATCGAACCTATCATCGCCACCCGATGTAGTGTGGCGAAGGCACCGTCAATGAAGAGAAGAAAGATTGTCGCCCAGGTTGTTGTGCATGGGTTCTGTGATTGCTACTAACATTAGGAAATAGATGCAAATGAAGCTAAATTGCAGCTTACAAGATTTTGATAAAGAAATACATTTTATATTGAGCGAAGATATGTAATAAAGCCATCTATGTACCCTAAGTAGTTACCGATTGTATTGATTGTTCTGAAAATTTCAATTGATCAACACGGGAGTATTGGTCTGATTTAGGAGGAGATTAGCTTTTGTTCAAGTATGTTACAGCGGGGAATGAGAAAAATTCTTGCTAAGATTAGAACGTGTGTTACACGTGCAAGCTTACTAGTAGAATAAAATTGTATAGAAAAATTGATGAAAACGATAATCAGACAGATGGAAACGAGAATACATATATGATATCAAGACTAAAGTAGGATGTCAAAAAATTAAATCACAAAATGAAGACGATAGAACAATCAGCTGGAACAAGATGGAATTAAGTTTTTTAAAAGTACATGAATTAGTACCCATACAAATTAGCAAAATAAGAGTACCAACCATGCCGCCCTCGCATCAATAGAGGACAACTTTTTTAAAGCAAATAACACAAATGAGATGTGCATTATTGGTAGGGCAGTAGGTGGCCTCAATGATTGTGCTGTTGGTCACACACACACACACATTAACATTATTGTCGGTAGTACAGTACATGGCCCGTGGAATGAAGGAGTTGCTGGTGAGAGCAACTCCAACGCAGTCTCACCAAAACACCTCCAAAATCAAAAAAACAAATCAGTGGAATCGGTAGATCGGTCGACTAGCTCACCAAATATGCTCTCATTTTGCAAAATTGTCGGAATTTGGGGCTGGAATCGAAGAAAAAGGGATCAAAACTTGTCGAAAAGGGTCATGTTTGTCGATTTTTTTGCCAGAATCTGTGGGCAGCAACTAGTAAGATTTGTTGGTCTCCTCATGTACGTTGCGTCAATCATGTATATATATACTCTACTCCAGTGGGCAAGTTGGAAGTTGTGTGATGAGAACAAGACTCTGCCTGCTGTTTCTCACACACTTTTGATAAAGGATTGATATTTTATGGATGTTACGAGTAGCGGAAAGCTACCCGACGACGACGACTCAATCCAAGTCATCGGTCTATCCGTGTCCCAGACAAACTAGCAGGTAGGAGTACTATTTATATATTACTCTGGTGAGCATCTATGCATATGTAAACAACATATTTGATGAAGAGTGTATATTTGGTTTTAAAATTTGTCACGTGCACGTCCATAAGACCTGTGAGGGCAGATCGCAGCATCGGGATCCAATCGGACGGCTCAGGTTGTGGCTTGAAAAACACACGATCCACGTACTTGGAGCTGATTGGTGGGGATACTACGGGACATATATAGTTTGGTCTTGGATACATTATGCGTGGACGTTGCGTGCTAGTCGTGATAAGTGGAGCCGCCCACATGGCCAATGACTAGTCAAAGTGCTAGCTAGCATGCATGTATATTAAGGTGACACCAAGTTTGACAGACACAAGGCATACACTATTATGCGACTAGCCATGGAGACCTCCCCTTTGATAAAGCTCATCTCACTCACCCTCCTACTAGCCTCGGCCATGGCTGGGCCATCTTTGGAGGAACAGGCAGGAGCACTTCTTGCCTGGAAAGCCACACTAGAAAGCCAACCAGCCCAACTGCAATCCTGGGAAAACACCTCATGGCCGTGTAGCTGGCATGGCATCAGCTGCAGCAGCAAGCATCAACAACAACCGGTGATCACCGGGATCTCTCTGCGAGGCTTGGGGCTCAGAGGGGAGCTCCACACCCTCAACTTCTCGGCGTTGGCAACCCTGACGAGTATCCAGCTCGCGCAAAATCAGATAAGGGGCTCCTTACCACCTTCTCTAGCATCATCCTTGCCAAACCTCCGGCATCTAATGCTCCAGGCAAATCAGCTCTCCGGTGAAATACCAAGGCATGTAAAACACCTAGAGGGCCTTGTGGCGCTGGATTTGTCAAACAATCACTTGTCTGGTCCCATTCCCAGCGAACTAGGCTACCTAAGGAAGCTGCGTGCATTAGATTTTTCCAACAACAACCTCACAGGCCATGTCCCAAGAATTTTAGGGAATTTAACCAAGCTCGCTAACTTGTCCCTGGCTGATAACCAATTATCTGGATATCTTCCTCCAGAACTAGGTTACCTCGTGAATTTACGATGGTTGGTTCTTAGTCAAAACAAACTCATGGGTTCTATCCCGGCTACCTTGGGGAGATTGGTTAATCTCACTGTCTTGTACCTATATTATAACCAACTTTCTGGACATATCCCTCAGGAACTAGGTTACCTCGTGAACTTACAAGAGTTAGATTTTACCGGCAACGACCTCACAGGCCCTATCCCAAGAAATTTAGGGAATTTAACCAAACTCAATAACTTGTTTCTTGGTGATAACCAATTGTCTGGATATCTTCCTCGAGAACTAGGTTACCTGGTGAATTTAGGAGGGCTGCATCTTTGGCAAAACAAACTCATGGGTTCTATCCCCGCTACCTTTGGGAGTTTGCTTAATCTCACCAGCTTGTACCTAAGGTATAACCAACTTTCTGGGCACATTCCTCGAGAACTAGGTTACCTCGTGGAGTTATTTGAGTTAGAACTTCAACACAACAAACTCATGGGTTTCGTTCCTGATATATTTGGAAATTTGACCAAGCTCAGTTACTTGTACCTGGGCGACAACCAACTTTCCGGACATATTCCTCGAGAACTTGGGTACCTAGTGAATATGAGAAAGTTAGATCTTAGGAACAACAAACTCATTGGTTCTATCCCTGCTACCTTTGGGAGTTTGGTTAATCTCACTAGCTTGGTCCTATGGGACAACCAACTCTTTGGACGTATCCCTCCAGAATTAGGTTATCTCATGAACTTAGAAGAGTTAGGACTTAGCAACAACAAACTCGTGGGTTCCCTCCCTGATATGTTTGGAAATTTGACCAAGCTCTCTCTCTCTTGCACCTGGATGGTAATAAATTTTGCGGACATGTTCCTCGAGAAATTGGTACCTTAATGGATCTCCAATATCTACAGTTGAATGGTAACAATTTCTCCGGTCCCTTGCCACCTGACTTCTGTGCTGGAGGCAAGCTCGAGAGATTGACTGCATTTGATAATAACCTGAATGGACCTTTGCCGTCAAGTCTGGTACATTGCTTAAGCCTCGTTAGAGTTCGTCTTGAAAGGAATCAAATAGAAGGAGATATCTCTGAGTTGGGAATTCATCCCAATATGGTGTATATGGATATGAGCTCAAATAAACTATATGGGCAGTTATCTAACCATTGGAGGGACTGGCATAATCTTACCAAGCTGAACATCTCAAACAACAACATCATGGGTAATATACCCACAAGTATGGGACTGTTGTCTCAGTTAAAGGTGCTCGATCTTTCATCAAACAAACTTGAAGGGGAGCTTCCAAGTAAACTGGGCAATGTAAAAAGTCTGTTCCATTTGAGCCTCGCTGATAATTTGCTCTATGGTAGCATTCCACAAGAAATTGGAGCATTGTACAATCTAGAGATCCTAGATTTGTCATCAAATAACCTAAGTGGTTCAATAAAAGGTTCAGTTGAACATTGCCTCAAGCTTCGCTTTTTGAAGTTGAGTCATAATAACTTTGAAGGAAACATCCCTACCGAGCTAGGCGTGGTGTCAAGCTTACAAGGCCTGTTGGATTTAAGCGACAATTCATTTGTTGGGGCGATACCAAGCCAACTTAGTGGCCTGAGCATGCTAGATACTTTGAATCTTTCACACAATGAATTGAATGGCTCAATTCCAGCATCATTTGGGAGCATGGAAAGCTTAACATCCATTGATGTATCTTATAATGAATTGGAAGGACCGATCCCAGAGAGTAGGCTTTTCCTGAGAGCTCCACTCCAATGTTTCATGCATAATAAGATGTTATGTGGTGTAGTGAAAGGACTGCCCCCCTGTAGTAGTGCAACTCAGAGCGAAGGACAACGGACACCTTATGGAAAAATTGTACTAGCCACAGTCCCTATTTTGATATCTCTTGTTCTTGTCATAGCTATACTTAAATTTCGGCATGAAAGGAAGAAATCAAAGGCAACTTCCACTGATAATGTAACACAATTAGCAAGCATGTTCTCTGTTTGGAGCTTTGATGGGACAAATGTGTTCAAGCAAATTGCTGAGGCAACTGACAATTTCAGCGAGGTACATTGCATTGGAACCGGAGGATATGGGTCTGTGTACAAAGCTAGACTTGCAACATGTGAAATATTTGCAGTGAAGAAGATACGCACAATAGAAGATGAGTATGGCGTCAATGAGTCAATGTTCAATCGCGAGATCGGGGCATTGGTGCAGATTCGACATCGAAACATCGTAAAACTATTTGGGTATTGCTCCTCAAGCCAAGGCAGATTTCTTATCTATGAATACATGGAGAGAGGAAACTTGGCGGAAACACTTAGAACCAACAAAAGGGCAATTGAATTGGACTGGAAAAGGCGGGTAAATATTGTGTTGGACGTGATTCATGCTTTGGCATACATGCATCATGATTGTACATCACCAATAGTTCACCGAGATATAACAAGCAGCAACATTTTGCTTGATGTGGAATTTAGAGCTTTCATCTCTGATTTTGGTACGGCTAAAATCCTCAATGTTAGTGGCCCGAATATCACAAGGCTTGCTGGCACAAAAGGCTATCTTGCTCCAGGTAAAAATAAAATAGATCCTTTTCTGTATTATTTTCTAGACTTACATATGCGTCATATATGTTGCTTTTGCATATGTCATATGTGATGTATCCGTGTGAACAATGAAAATTAATTGCAACACTAATTAACTGACCTATATTTACTGCAGAGCTAGCGTACACAGAGAACGTGACTGAGAAATGTGATGTATATAGTTTCGGAGTGCTCGTTATTGAGCTTTTTTTGGGATCCCATCCAGGCGATTTGCTCTCATCTATCTACTTGACAACCAACAAGAATGATCTATGTCTGAAGGATCTGCTGGACTCTAGGCTCGAGCTTCCGGGCGCTGAAACCGCTAGAGAAATATACAACGTGCTCAGCGCTGCAGTTCGGTGCCTAGAGCCTAACCCATCACGCAGACCAACAACACGGCATGCTAGTGATGAGCTATCTTCTGGGAACCAAACATGTGAAGGTCATCATGTTGATTATCTACACGCCAACCTCACCATTCCTACCTAGTAGTGCCTATGACTACGGATGATGAATTGGTATCGTTTTGTGTGTAGTTTCTTCTATGCTACCTACAATACTTGCTTAAAATTTGTTTAACTGATAAAAAAAGCAGAGCTCCGGTGTTACAGGACTATTAGTAAATTGTATCAATGGATGTATCATATTACTGGCACTTCTTTTGTTAAACGATAAGGCTTAGAGTTATTATTCGATTGTAATAATCGGTGTGATGTAAACCGATCTTGTTTATCTCTTTTTTTGTAGATCTATTGTAACAATCCCTATATTAGCACTTAGGCATGCCGAAGTAAAGGCATTGTTTCTATCAACCTACCTAGTCTTCTTATACGGTATCAGAGCTAGACCTCGCCGACACATCCATGATAGGCTCCTCCTCCGTCGCCGCCCTCGGCAACTTGCCCTTCACTCATGCTATCACCGAGAAACCGATAAAGGGGAACCACATCTTGTGGAAGGCCTTCATCGACTTCAAGCAAGAGGCAGCGGGAAACTCGTTGTATGACTCCTGACGCGGCTAGCCAATCAGCTGCAAGGATGGTGGCCCAAAAAATCGACAATCGGACAACGATCTCACTGTCGCCTCCTGAACTCCAGTGGCCTGTGTGGGTAAGCTAGCCTATCAGCTGCACGATCTCCTGTGATCAGCTGGAAGCCATCGAGCAATAGCATCCTGCAGACCGCGTTGCACTCCATGGTGACATCCAGCTTAGTGGCCGGCCGGTGGTGTAACATGGGGCTCTTTCTCACCGTCTGTCTCACGCACGGCTTTGTCTATGAAGAATTGATATTTTATGGATGTCACACACCACGAGTAGCGTGCTCTGCTGAAAAGCTGGATGCTATCGTGGTGTGCATCTATGTGACGCCCGGTTAATTAAGCAATCGTAAACCTCTGCTAATGATGCCACGGCACTTCGATTACTGTTGCCAATCTCGCGTTAATTCAAAACCGATTTAAATTCAAATCTGAATTAAGGCAAACGATAAAAGTTTTCAAACAATAAAACTAAAATGTTCGGCTTGTACCAAATAATGCATAGGTAATTATGATGGAGAACCACACTTATATAAAACCTTTAAATACTCTAAAAATGAATAAAACAGTAGCAAAAACAAATATTTGAAATGCCTTTTATAATTAATAAAATGTTAAATTATTTTATTTAGGGGTTAAACTTTTTATGGTAGTGGGTTTAGTGGTAGTACTAATTTAGGGATCGTTTTTGTACTTTGCAAAACTAAAATAAAATATGAAAACACAAACTAAAACAGAAATAAAATTTAATAAATAAAAGGAAGCAAGGGGGGGGGGGCAAACCCCATCGCTGGGCCTCGGCCCAGTTGGCCACTGAGCCAGCCAGGCCGGCCCACGTAGCCTCTCATAACTCCCCCCACGCCCCTGAGTCCTAACCCTAACTTATCCACGCCCCCACTCGCTTCCCCACGTTCCCCCACTCTCCTTGCTCCCTCATCTCCTCCCCCTCGACCCGATCTGGATCGGGGCGTTGTGCCCCCCTCCGCCACCACTGCCGCGGCGATGCCCTTCCTCGCCGGCGCCCCGCTGTCCCGATCGACTCCGCCGCTGCTCCGGCGAGCACGCCCGCGCCCGAGGGCTGCCGCCTCCGCCCCACAGCTTCTGCACCGCCTTGACCACCGCGCGACCCGACGACGCTGCCGCCCGACCTCGACCCCGAAGGTGCTCCCCGTCTCCGTCGCACGTCCCCGTCATCTTCCTCAACACCCGCTGCCATTTGACCCAACGGCCCCGCGATGAGGCCCCGGCCTATCTTCTTCTCCCCTTCTATGCCTCGTGCCGCGCCTGCCCGCGCCAAAGCGCGCACGCGCTCGCGCGGCCCGCACTGCTGCCTCACCCATGGCCCCTCGCGCAACCACAGCTGCATCTGGCCGCCGGCGACCTCGCCTCCGCGCGCGCCCGCGCATGGCCTCACCTCCCGCTGTCGCTCCGTCCAGTCCCCCTCGCCGTCCGCAAGCGCCCACGGACGCCCCCGCGTGCGCCCACCGTACTTGTTGTCGTCCCGAGGCCGCGGCCTCCTCCCCGCACCGCGCCTGGGCCGTGCGCCCCGCTCACACCCCCTGGTCGTGCTCCGGCACCACCGCACGCTGCTCGCCCTCCGCCCTGCGACGTCCGCGGCCGGCCACACGAGCGCCCGTTGCACTCCGCCGTCCGCCGCCCGCGTCCTCCACGGTCCGGACCACGGCCCCGGCCGCGCCCGCGCCGACCGGTTGCGTTGGCCGCGCCTGCTCGGCCCCCGCTTCGGCCTCGCCCCGCTATCGGGCGGGCGGCGGCTTCGCCCGCACTGCCCGTTCGGGCTGCGCCCATTAGGCCTAGGGGCCTATGACAAGGGGGCCCACCCTGGAACATTTTATTTAAAAAGAAAAGAAGAATAAAAATAATAAAAATAAAAATAAATTTAATTAAGTAATAATTAACTAAATTAATTAATCGTGTTTAGTTAACCTAATTAACTATTGTTAATTAATTAAACAATAATTAGATTAGTTAAACCCTAATTAGAATAAACAGAGTATGACATGCGTGCCCCACATGTCAGTTTGACCCAGTCAACACCTCTGTTGACCGCTGCTGTCATGCTGACATCATGCTGATGCAATAATGCTATTTTTGAATTAATTTCATAATAATAATTTATAAAGTGATTAACTTTGAAAATTAGTATAAAATAATCCGTAGCTCGGATGAAAATAATTTGTACATGAAAGTTGCTCAGAACGACGAGACGAACCCGAATACACAACCCGTTCGTCCGCCACACATCCCTAGCATAGCAAACTCGCAACTTTCCCCCTCCGGTTCATCTATCCAAAAACGCAAAACACCGGGAATACTTTCCCGGATGTTTCCCCCCTTCGTCGGTATCACCTCCTATCGTGTTTGGGCACACCTAGCACCGCGCATTGTCATGTCATGCACCGTCATAGTTATGTTTGCATTATATTTATTATTTCTTCCCCCTCTTCTCTCGTTAGACACCGAGACCAACGCTGATGCTACCCAGTACGACTACGGTGTTGACAACCCCTCCTTCTCGGCTGAGCTTCTAGGCAAGCCCCCCCCCTTGATCACTAGATATCGCCTATTCCTTCTCTCGACTGCTTGCATTAGAGTAATGTAGCATGTTACTACTTTCGGTTAATCCTATTCTGCTGCATAGCATGTCATTGTTGCTACAGTTATTACCCTTACCTTCAATCCTAAATGCTTAGTATAGGATGCTAGTATTCCCTCAGTGGCCCTACACTCTTGTCCGTCTGCCATGCTATACTACTGGGCCGTGATCACTTCGGGAGGTGATCACGGGCATATGCTATATACTTTATATTGTTACATTACTTATGATATTGTTCGGAGATGGGGGCCGAAGGGACAGGTGGCTCCATCCCGGTAGAGGTGGCCTGGGTTCCCGACGGCCCCCGACTGTTACTTTGTGGCAGAGCGACAGGGCAGGTTGAGACCACCTAGGAGAGAGGTGGGCCTGGTCCTGGTCGGCGTTCGCGGATACTTCAAATAACACGCTTAAGGATATCTTGGTATTTGATCTGAGTCTGGCCACTGGCCTATACGCACTAACCAACTACGGGGGAACAGTTATGGGCACTCGACGTCGTGTATCAGCCGAAGCCTTCTTGACGTCAGCGACTGAGCGGCGCGCGCCGGATTGGACCGTAAGCCTGCTCTTGTATTAAGGGGGCTAGGTCTGCTTCCGGCCGCCGACTACCTGTAGGAATCCCCCGTCCAAACTCCTTGGCCGAAGTCGAGTCTAGACATTGCACAAATTTTACTAACATGGTTGTGTGTCTTACGGGCCCACGTCGCCATTGGGTGGTATTAGGATCTTTTATTCCTCGACCTATACTCTGGGACTCTAATCTCTCCCCTATTCGGGTTAAATGATTTGGCTAAAAAGACTAACTTTAGGTTCTCGAAAATACTTTCTCCCAGAGAGCCTCTCACTCCAGATGATCGCTTGCTGCACCAGAAGATTCCGAAGATACTCTCCGAGGTTTTCCCGAGACCGTTGTGCCCACCGACTTTACAATCCCCTACCACCGATATACCCTTATGGATAACTACCTACAATTGGCGTTCATACCTTCATCCTCAGTTGCTCTTGTTATTACAAGATGCCCTAATTGCTCTCCGTTGTTCTGAAAATCCTTTAAGCTTACTGCCTTGCAGTTCTTTACCACATGAATACCCCTATTGAAAATTCCTCGCACTTACTGAGTATCCGTTCATCCCAGTTGTTCGTATGCTTCATAAGATACTCTGAAATACTATCCGACCTTCTGAGCATCCTCTTCAAACTATTGCTCTGCAAATACTTGTATGCTTACATTATGGATGCTCCCATATCACTAGCAATATTCACTAGTATCTTCTGACACCGTCATTTTGATCCTATTGATTCAACATGTGTGTGAATGCACACAATCATCAATCGACCCTTCTAAATTATCTTTCCGGCTCAGACGTCATTTTGAATATGAGCTGGTTCTCGACCAAACTATTTGTCGTGAATTGTGCCTCTGGTCTATCCAACTTATCTATCCGTGATCAGAGAAGTAAATGCGAGAAGTAAATGAAAGGTTATGCATTGGAGAAGTAGGAGTCGACCTTGAACTTTGTGTTCATGCCCATGGACATGATGTAGATCTTATCATCGAAGCTTCTTTTAAAATTAGTCATTCCCTTGGTATAAGTTCATCTTATATCTGGGATCTGGCCTTTTTCAATCGTGGTTCCGACCATGTTCTCCTTAAATACCATTTCCTGTGCAAGTTTAAGCCCTTGTCTTCTACAGAGCAATACCCCAGTCCAACCTCTACTTTGATCCATCGTCGAGTATTACCCCCTGGTATCTCGAGATTATCACGAAACATCATAACTTCTTATGAGTTCTTCATCAAGTACTACATTCTCACCGATTCCAATTTTTCCTGGGTTCTGAGTGGTTAGTCACTCGAGTACACCGATAACTGAATCGTGTCTGTTCTACGATTCAACCATTCTTAGTAATCTTCCTTGCTTATGAGTTTTTACTCGATCACACCATTCCTAGCCTGCTCGGCTATATCATTATCGTGCTGGTTTAACTATGCTACCTGGTCCTTATTCCCGGAGCACAACTTTCGGCGGTGAGCTAAGGTTACGTCGAATTCCTCGTCTTATCATTCCAACTCGGACAACATGCTTGGTTCCAGGTTGGTGATGTATCCGTGGATCCAACTATCTTCCGCTACATCAGTCCTTTTGCTTGATGCAGTCGATGTTCGATTGCTTCTTCATGGAACCTCTCGACAAAATTTGTCGTGACCATCATCAACATTTTGACTCCTTCTAGGATAACAATCGTATTCATGATGTTAAGTGTCATCCTCGTCCCTTGGTAATTTGAGTTACCATCGACAACATCCTTACCTTCCTTTTGTCACAAACTTGTTCATGTTATGGATGCAACTTGCTATCCATCTTGTATCATGTTCTACCTTGAAGTATTACTGTGTTTTATGTCAAGGATGTTGTGAGGATTACTCCACCTCTTAAGAATTCTTGGTATAGTGATACTTCTCACCATCACCATTCTTTCTTGGTCCCCGTGTTGTTTCTAATCGGAATACCGACAAATGGTCTGTGATGTGTAAATTCTAAACTTCTAGCAACCCTATTGCTTTGAAGTTATTGGTCTATAGTTTCATTCTACGTCTATGGCTTATTGAATCATCATTCGAACATTGATCGTGCTACCTAGCCCATATTTCGGGTGCACATTTCAACCAATGTTTAACTGTGTATGTTTTCCTCGAGCATACATCATTAAGTCATTTGATCTAGCTAATGTTATCTCCTTGTTCACATAGTTCTGGAAATTCATCTTTTTGGAAACCTCAATGGATTGTCGCTGAGTCAATCAGTCACCTCCTCACCTCTCCTTGATTTAATGGTGAACCCTTGTTCAGAACTCGCTTCCATAGTTCATTTCCCGAGAATCATATAATGTCGTCTCGTCAATTGTGTTGCACCTCTTCTTCTCAGGCATCCTGAGCCTGAGGTGTCCTCACAACAATCAGATTTCAAACTTGTCAGATATGATGGTTGGAGCATTTTCCAAGAGTCATAGCATTGGTCTTTATATAACCCAGTAAGGTGATATCATGCCTAGCACGCCTGGTCGGAGGACCTATTGTTATAGTTTTCTTTTAGCTAGGTTAGCCATTCTTCCATGAGGAAATTGTAAGACTTACTCTATAAGTTGTTCCCGATGGATCCTTTGTGTATCCAAATTCTGATCTTTACCCAGTGACCATGTTAATGCTATCTCGAAGCATGTCTGTGGTACTCCGATCTTCAACAATAACATTTGAAGCCCAATGATAAATGTTTCTTGCTCCATTATCCAAACACCATTGCATGGGTATTGTCATGAAATTTCTCTCCCCTTACCTAAAGGGTTTTCTACATTATATCCTGTCATGGATATCATGCTCTGCTTATCATTGGGAAGGATATACCCCTGAAATATCTGATAATCATATTTTCCTTTCCACTATTTGGTTTAACCTTTCTTGTGATCTATATGATCTAAGCAGTAATATTCTCCTGCTTATGTAAACACCTCGGCGTACAATTCTGTCAAGCAAGACCTTGTTACTATTGTTGATGACATTTCGATAACCACTGATGAACGAGAACTTTGCCTAATGGTCCGCCTCGTTCAACGAGCAGGAAAACGGTTCTCTTCATCCCTCGCCCTTGGTACCGACATTGTTGCCGACATAACTAATAGGCTACCCTCTGACATGTCTTGCTATCATGACCGTGCAAGATGTCAATGCCATTCCTACTTCTAACTACATGGTGGGCCCATAACCCACAATTCCACATGATCGAAACCTGACTCTCCTGTACACCCATGTTCCAAAGTTATTCCTCGCGCTTGATTTCGTATGTAATTCATGGGTCATCTTCCTAGTAATCTACTTTGGTATCAGACGCAATACTTAGTCTCGTTGCTCTGGACCCCCTTTCACACTTTGTTCACGCATCGAACGATTGCCTACCCGCTTAAACGTCTCATGGTAGCTTCTTACTTTGCTCTCAAATTTTTTTTAAGTTTCAGTTCGAGAGTTACTTTCCGCCACCTTCCCCGATGTTAGCTACCAGGTAGTCAACCTTGCAGAGGTCCGTTCTTCCAGAATAACCACCCTTTATTCTTTCGTAAGTATGACGGAGTTCCCAAAGAAAGGATGCCGACTTCACCATGATGACCTGAAGCAGAGAAATAAAGACATCACCGAAGAGGATCAACTACTTTAGGAAGAGCAACCAACACCGAGAAGACTCGTTAGAATTTCGTAACCAAATCCCTTCCCCCCTTACTCCCGCTCCTAAATCTCGGGACGAGATTTCTTGTAGTGGAGGAGAATTGTGACGCCCGGTTAATTAAGCAATCGTAAACCTCTGCTAATGATGCCACATCACCTCGGTTACTGTTGCCAATCTCGCGTTAGTTCAAAACCGATTCAAATTCAAATCTAAATTAAGGCAAACGACAAAAGTTTTCAAACAATAAAACTAAAATGTTCGGGTTGTACCAAATAATGCATAGGTAATTATGGTGGAGAACCACACTTATATAAAACCTTTAAATACTCTAAAAATGAATAAAACAGTAGCAAAAACAAATATTTGAAATGCCTTTTATAATTAATAAAATGTTAAATTATTCTATTTAGGGGTTAAACTTTTTATGGTAGTGGGTTTAGTGGTAGTACTAATTTAGGGATCGTTTTTGTACTTTGCAAAACTAAAATAAATATGAAAACACAAATTAAAATAGAAAAGAAAATTTAATAAATAAAAGGAAGCAATGGGGGGCAACCCCCCTCGCTGGGCCTCGGCCCAGTTGGCCACTGGCCAGCCAGGCCGGCCCACCTGGCCCCCCATAACCCCCCCCCCCCCCACGCCCCTGAGTCCTAACCCTAACCTATCCACGCCCCCACTCGCTTCCCCATGTTCCCCCACTCCCCTCGCTCCCTCGTCTCCTCCCCCTCGACCCGATCTGGATCAGGGCGCTGCGCCCCCCTCCGCCACCACTGCCGCGGGGAAGCCCTTCCTCGCCGGCGCCCCGCTGTCCCGATCGACTCCGCCGCTGCTCCGGCGAGCACGCCCGCATCCGAGGGCTGCCGCCTCCGCCCCACAGCTTCTTCACCGCCTCGACCACCGTGCGACCCGACGACGCCGCCGCCCGACCTCAACCCTGACGGCGCTCCCCGTCTCCGTCGCACGTCCCAGTCATCCTCCTCGACACCCGCTGCCATTTGACCCTACGGCCCCACGGTGAGGCCCCGGCCTCTCTTCCTCTCCCCTTCTATGGCCCGTGCCACGCCTGCACGCGTCGAAGTGCGCACGCGCTCGCGCGCCCCGCGCCGCTGCCTCGCCCATGGCCCCTCGCGCAACCACAGCTGCATCTGGCCGCCGGCGACCTCGCCTTCGCGCGCGCCCGTGCATGGCCTCACTCCATGCTGTCGCTCCGTCCACTCCCCCTCGCCGTCCGCAAGTGCCCACGGTCGCCCTAGCGTGCGCCCGCCGTACTTGTTGCCGTCCCGGGGCCACGGCCTCCTCCCCGCACCGCGCCTGGGCCGTGCGCCCCGCTCACACCCCCTGGTCGTGCTCCGGCACCACCGTGCGCTGCTCGCCCTCCGCCCTACGACGTCCGCGGCCGGCCACACGAGCGCCCGTTGCACTATGCCGTCCGCCGCCCGCGTCCTCCACGGTCCGGACCACGGCCCCGGCCGCGCCTGCGCTGACCGGCTGCGTTGGTCGCCCTCGCTCCGGCCTCGCCCCGCTACCGGGCGAGCGGCGGCTTCGCCCGCACCGCCCGTTCGGGCTGCGCCCGTTAGGCCTAGGGGCCTATGACAAGGGACCCCACCCTGGAACGTTTTATCTAAAAAGAAAAGAAGAATAAAAATAATAAAAATAAAAATAAATTTAATTAATTAATTAACTAAATTAATCAACCATGTTTAGTTAACCTAATTAACTATTGTTAATTAATTAAACAATAATTAGATTAGTTAAACCCTAATTAGAATAAACAGAGTATGACATGCGTGCCCCACATGTCAGTTTGACCCAGTCAACACCTCTGATGACTGCTGACGTCATGCTGATGCAATAATGCTATTTTGAATTAATTCATAATAATAATTTATAAATTGATTAAAACTTTGAAAATTAGTATAAAATAATCCGTAGCTCGGATAAAAATAATTTGTACATGAAAGTTGCTCAGAACGACGAGACGAACCCGAATACACAGCCTGTTCGACCGCCACACATCCCTAGCATAGCAAACTCGCAACTTTCCCCCTTCGGTTCATCTATCAGAAAATGCAAAACACCGGGAATACTTTCCCGGATGTTTCCCCCTTCGTCGGTATCACCTCCTATCGCGTTAGGGCACACCTAGCATCGTGCATTGTCATGTCATGCACTGTCATACTTATGTTTGCATTATATTTATTGTTTCTTCCCCCTCTTCTCTCGTTAGACAGTGAGACCGACGCCGCTGCTACCCAGCACGACTACGGTGTTGACGACCCCTCCTTCTCGGCTGAGCTTCCAGGTAAGCCCCCCACTCCCCCTTGATCACCAGATATCGCCTATTCCTTCTCTCTACTGCTTGCATTAGAGTAATGTAGCATGTTACTACTTTCGGTTAATCCTATTCTGCTGCATAGCCTGTCATTGTTGCTACATTTGTTACCCTTACCTGCAATCCTAAATGCTTAGTATAGGATGCTAGTATTCCATCACTGGCCCTACACTCTTGTCCGTCTGTCATGCTATACTACTGGGCCGTGATCACTTCGGGAGGTGATCACGGGCATATGCTATATACTTTATATTGTTACATTACTTATGATACTGTTCGGAGATGGGGGCTGAAGGGGCAGGTGGCTCCATCCCGGTAGAGGTGGGCCTGGGTTCCCGACGGCCCCCGACTGTTACTTTGTGGAGAAGCGACAGGGCAGGTTGAGACCACCTAGGAGAGAGGTGGGCCTGGCCCTGGTCGGCGTTCGCGGATACTTCAAATAACACGCTTAAGGATATCTTGGTATTTGATCTGAGTCTGGCCACTGGCCTATACGCACTAACCAACTACGCGGGAACAGTTATGGGCACTCGATGTCGTGGTATCAGCTGAAGCCTTCTTGACGTCAGCGACTGAGCGGCGCGCGCCGGATTGGACCGTAAGCCTGCTCTTGTATTAAGGGGGCTAGGTCTGCTTTCGGCCACCCACGCAATGTGCAGGTGTGCAATGGACGATGGGCCTAGACCCCTGCGCGCATAGGATTTAGACCGGCGTGCTGACCTCTCTGTTGTGCCTAGGTGGGGCTGCAACGTGTTGATCTTCCGAGGCCGGGCATGACCCAGGAAAGTGTGTCCGGCCAAAGGGGATCGAGCGTGTTGGGTAATGTGGTGCACCCCTGCAGGGAAGTTGATCTATTCGAATAGCCGTGATCTTCGGTAACAGAACGACTTGGAGTTGTACCTTGACCTTATGACAACTGGAACCGGATACTTAATAAAACACACCCTTCCAAGTGCCAGATATAACCCAGTGATCGCTCTGACACAGGGCAACGAGGGGAGGATCGCCGGTAGGATTATGCTATGCGATGATACTTGGTGAACTTACGATCTACTCTCTTCGACATGTTGCAAGATGGAGGCTGCCAGAAGCGTAGTCTTCGACAGGACTGGCTATCCCCATCTTATTCTGACATTCTGCAGTTCAGTTCACCAATATTGCCTCTTTACACAGATACACATGCATATGTAGTGTAGATCCTTACTTGCGAGTACTTTGGATGAGTACTCACGGTTATTTTTCTCCCTCTTTTTCCCCTTTCCATTCTACCTGGTTGTCGCAACCAGATGCTGGAGCCCAGGAGCTTGACGCCACCGCTGACGACGACCAGGAGTAGTTTAGGTGGATCCCAGGCAGGAGGCATGCGCCTCTTTCGATCTGTATCCCAGTTTGTGCTAGCCATGTTATGGCAACTTATTTAACTAATGTCTGTACTCAGATATTGTTGCTTCTGCTGACTCGTCTATGATCGAGCATTTGTATTCGAGCCCTCGAGGCCCCTGGCTTGTATTATGATCCTTGTATGACTTATTTTACTTTTTAGAGTTGAGTTGTGATATCTTCCCATGAGTCCCTGATTTTGATCGTACACGTTTGCGTATATGATTAGTATACGATTGAATCGGGGGCGTCACAATCTACCCGACGACGACTCAACCCAAGTCATCGGTAGGTCAAACTAGGAGGTAGGAGTAGTACCTGTCTGCCAGTAATACTAGTTGTCTGTGATGAGTATCCATGCGTATGCAAACAACCAACAGTGGTAAATGTCGTACTCCCTTCTCTCCATGTGATGGTGAATCACATGCAGCGTGGCAGAGCCAGGATTTGGTGCAATGTCAGAACATGCGTCAAAATCAAAATCAATGTTGTGATCTTGTTGTACTTATGTTCTTCCTATGTTCTGGACAGGATTTTGAAGCAAGGTGGTTGCTATCTCAGGCCGTTCCTCTTTGTGCTTATAGCGTTCCGCGGTGCTGTAAACAGATATAGATGTTGAACCCTCGTTTGTTCATGTCCAGCGTGGGTTCCTACCTTAGAACCGAGATGTCTTTTGTTGTATCTGTTGGTGGCCTATCTTGATTTTTGAGGTAATATCACTGGGAGTTATAAAACTTGCGTCGTATGTTTAGTTTGCTACTACAACTTAGAAAATACGGTTTTGTGGTCATCTAACTTGACTCAAGCATGCAGATACGGTCATAGTACGCGCATGCGGACATATGCACGTGTATGATCCCACATGTCAGTGAGTGATGGTGTTGGACCTGATGTATTTTTACAGAAAACACCCTCATAGATTTTTATTGGCGGGAAAAGTCAACCACAGCGAAACCCTACTACAGTAGTACACATATATGAGAAAATTAACAACAAAAAATGATATACTTGGACTCGAACCTGCGACCATCAGTTTTGACACGGGACGCTATAGCCACCAACCACTTAGGTAAGAATGTTTTAAAGCATAAACATTTCTTGAAAACAGGAGCATTTAAAAAATGATTTCTTTTAAAAGCAAGAAGATTTCTTCAATGTGCGAACATTTTTCAAAATTTGAACTTGTTTTGGAAACAAGAACGTTTTTTCAAATAGATTGCATGCCTTGGACAGGAACATCTAGATATTGCCGAAATCACTAGTTAGCAAGGGTACCCCTTACAACCTTTGCGAAGGTCATCCCCACCTTCTCTGGTGATGACAACTGGCACACTTCATATGTGCCACTGGTCGCAACTTGAAAGTTTGTGTTTATTTCACAGATTTGGTTTTTATAAATTCTTTAAAACCGTGTATCCAAATCATTAATCGTTTCGTCATGGGATCTCTCGTGTCGAGATCTTCGAAATTATATCCTATCATAATAGATTTGGATGAACTTTTTTCCCGGAAAAACCGAAAAGTTTGAAAACCAAAAAAAGGGAAGCACAACGGGAGGGCTGAGCCATGTATATCACCCGCAGCGAGACCGAACCTGGTCTAGCATGAACCCGCCCTCCCGTTGCTACTTATTGGGCCAGCCCAAGTAGTTTCTTCCCTGATTCTTCTTTGCTTTCTTCATTCTTTTCTTTTTCCTTTTAGCTTTGTTATACATTCTTGAAATGTTTTAAATACATATATTCAAAAACTTAATTTACTTTAAAAAATAAAAACGCTCATCCCAAATTCGTAAATGTTAATGTTATTATAAAAAATGTTGACGTAACTTTTCATAAATGTTAATAGCATTAAAAAGAATACTCCCTTCGATCCATAATAAGTATCATGGTTTTAGTTCAAATTTAACAAATGAATACAAGCCATTTTAAAAAATTATTACATTTTCAAAATGTACATGCAATTTACAAAATGTTGTATATTTTAGAAAAATAGTTCTAACATTCATATAGTATGTATGATTTTTGTTTAATGTTCACACGTTTAAAAATATATATTTGTGATATTTTGGAAAATGTTTCTACACTGTAGAAAAGGTTCGTAGTTAAAAAATATTTTGTACCATTCAAAAAAATGTATGTGACATTTTAAGAAATATTTACATGCTTCAAAAATATGTTAGTGATATATTTAGAAAAATGTTAATATATTGTAAAAAAATTGTTGGCGCAATTTCCTTAGTTGAAAGCAGAGGCTATATATTTTATTGTAAAAAAATAGAACACTCCAATGTCTGTAGCTATATTTTTTTGTGGCACATGCTTCATATTTATGTTAGAAAAAATTATGGTCAAGGTTGGACTCAAATTTCAAGGGGTGGATGGGGTGAGTGAAATTTTATTTGCTGAAATTCAACCAAGGCACACCGAATTGGGAGGCAAAAGATGAATTGTAAGTGTAAATTCTTCATGTAAAAGGCCATCCATGGTGGGATAGTCAGAGAGGATGATAGTCAGAAAGTTGAATACTGCCAGAGATTGATAGTACATGAGTAATTCTTTAGCAGCCTTCTCTGCAGATCCTGAAACTAAACATGATAAGGCTCGAGTAGGAGAAGAGACTGACACTCTTTACTTATGAGGAAGGCTCAAGCAACCCGTCAATAAGTTGGAGCAACCTTTTCAACCCACTGCTCAAGCCTTCCTTAGCTGAAGAAATGATGAAGTCCTTCCTTAGCTGCAGAACATCTTTACTCTTGAACCGCAGGCTTTCGAAGATCCTTCTCTCTTCTTCTTCATCTTGTTGTGAATCTTGTGGGTCTTGTGGCTGAAACTGAAAAATGATAAGGTGGCAATCAGGAGAATGTTAGAGCGCATCACTTTACTTAAGATGAGGTAGCGGAAACCAATATCTCACCTGGTAGCCTGGGCTGCGACGCTTCTTCAGCCCAGCTCCACACCACCACTTGGAAGTTGGGCGGGATTTAACCCCAACGTACGGAAGGTCTTCCACGAACTCCACTCTTTTCTGCAGCGACTCTTCAGTTTCATACCGCATGCAGGTTTTTCTTGATCCTATCCTCAACGCTGCTCTTCGCCCGGTCGACAGTCTCCATCGATAAATCCACACCACCCCCCAGTCCCCACCCCTGCCCCCAAGATTTCCTCGCCGGTTCGACCGTACTCAACATGGCACGGTGGTGGCAGAGTTTTCCTCTCCGTGCGGTTTCTTGGAGTCTTATTACCCTTGGCATTATTTCCCTCCTGTTTCATGCATGGGAGGCATTGCCATAAACTCTTGCATGTTTTGGATTGGGATCAAATACGTCCCCAAGTCAATGTGCCAGGGTGTGGAGTGACTCCATTAACGGACTGCTTCCGTTTAAGGAGAGTTACCCTCAACTCTTTGACATTTGCAACATCCCTGAATGTACTATCAAACAAGTGCTGAATGTAGATAGTGCTTCCTTCTTTAGAAGAAGGCTTACTCCTATGCTGTCTGAGCAATGGGGGGCTGTTTTGGATACGGTTAATAAAATTCCCTTAACTGACAAGGAGGATCGAGTGGTTTGGAGTCTGAACCAGAATGGTAACTTTAGTACCAAATCTGTTTATAAGTTGCTGGAGAAACCCCTCAGTGGGTGCCATTATAAATGGATTTGGAAGGCCAAAATCCCACTCAAGATTAAAAAATTTATGTGGCAACTTTCGCAATATGCGGTGCTGACTAGACAGGTGATGCGTCACAGGAATTGGTCTGGGAACCCTGTTTGTTCATTCTGTAACGAGATTGAGACTTCACAACACTTATTCTTTACTTGTTCGGTCGCTAGGGTGGTGTGGCGATCTATTGGGGTGGCCATTGGTACTGATAAGTGCCCTGATAACTATTGGCAATTCTTTGCTTGGTGCTATTCCTTTCTTTCAGGAGGAGACAAGTTTTATACTGTTGGTCTTGCTGCCACCTGCTGGGCGATCTGGGTTGCTCGCAATAAGGCTACCTTTGAGAAAAAGCAAATTAAGTCTCCCTTTGAAATTGTGTTCTCTATATGCTCTTTTCTTTTGTACTGGATAGGACTGCAGAAGGGCGATGACGCTGACAAGCTTCGCTCAGGCGCCGAGATGATCAGGACCAGCACGATGCAACTAATGAGACTTTGCGGAGCCAATACCCAGCCAATTGGAGGAGCGTGAAAGATCGTGGTGGAGGTTTTCTGCTTCAAGGGCGCGGCGATGGAGTCCTGCCTGGAGGGCCATCTTCCTCGTAGCAGTTTCCTCTCTCTTTTGTTTTCGTGGATACTTTTGGTGTGTTGGCTTGTTACCCTCTCTGGATGTCGTGGGACTTAGCTCTCTGTTAACTGTAGGTGTTGCCAGGTTTTCGTCCCACAGCACTCGGGTCGACGGCGACCTGAGTGGCAGTGGGTTTCCTGGTAATGCTTGAACTCGCCTTACCTCTTTCCCTCCCCCTGACTCTGTATTCGGAACTGGTTGTATTTCCGTTGTTTGCAATGGAAAGGGGTAACGCCCGGTTCAAAAAAAATTGTTAACAATGTTACCTTGAGAGGGTTATCATTATCCATATTGGGGTCTGGAACACCAGCCCTTGTTGGCTGCACCGGTTGCAAGTCTTGCTTCATTTCTGAATGCACCGTGTGGGTCAAGATCAACGCGCTCTTTACCGACAACAAACTCCAGCGCCTTGTATTCTTGCAGCAGGAGTTCTTCAGCTGTCACCAGGGCAACTCCATCATCGACGAGTACTGCATGAGGCTCAAGATGCTCGCCGATGAGCTTCGTGACATCGGCGCTAAGGTCTCTGACGACCTCATGCTAAGCACCCTCACCGCCGGGCTTAATGAGGACTTCGGCAACGCGGCTTCCAACCTCACCCTGTTGCCGCAACCCACTTTCCAGCGCGTCGTCGCGTACCTCAAACTTGAGGAGCGCCAGATGATGAAGCTGAAGCAGCGGGTCCAGCACACCGCTCTCGCCGCCGGTACCACCCACGGCGGCCCTGCTCCTCCGGCCGCCCCCCGCCAGTCCGCGCCGCCGGCACCCGCCGGCTACTACCCGCTGCCGCCCGCGCCCCCAGTGCCTCCCCAGCAGCCGCAAGGTGGCGGGGGCCGGCGCAACCGGCGGGGTGGCGGGGGCCACCGCCAGCAGCAGCCGCAGCAGCAGCAGGCGCAGGGCACAGGGGGTGCCCCACTTCCAGCAGCCGCCTCCACCATGGGCCGCCGGGCAGAACCCATGGACGGGCGGCGTCCACGCCTATCACATGCCCGTCCCGCGGGCTCCTGCAATGGGTCTCCTTAGCCCCCGTCCAGCGGGCCACCAGGCGTTCGTCGGCGCCCCCTACCAGCCCTACGGTGCCCCGCTCGCGCCGCCACCCCTCGGTGGCTACGGCACGCCCGCCCAAGTGCCGCCCTATGGAGGCCAACTGCCGCCGGCGGCACATGCACCGTGGGACCCAGTCCTCCTGGCCGTCCTACACCCGGCGCCGTCGCCGAGCAACTATGGCGGTGGAGGCAACTGGTACATGGACTCGGGTGCTACTGCGCACATGACAGCTCATCCCGGTAACCTTTCCTCCTCCACTCCCGTTCACACTCCCACTCGAATCACCGTTGGCAACGGTTCCTCTTTACCCATCAACCATGTCGGTAGCACTAGTTTTCCTTCTAGTTCCACACCTATCACTATGTCTAACGTTCTTGTTTCACCTGATTTAGTCACTAGCTTAGTCTCTGTTCGTTGTCTTACTCGTGAGAATCTTCTTACTATTGAATTTGACGGTGTTGGTTTTTCTGTGAAGGACGCCGTACCCGGATGGTGCTTCACCGATGTGATAGCCCTGACGAGCTTTAACCCGTGCACACCGGCGCCTCCACTTCCACACCCGTCACTCTCTCCACCGGCGTCGACCTTTGGCATGCTCGCTTGGGCCACCCCAACCCCGCCGTTTTGCGTCAGATTCTTAGAAGTTTTTCTTTCTCATGTAATAAGCTCGACGAGCATACTTGTGAGGCTTGTCATTTGGGAAAGGACGTGCGTCTTCCCTTTAGTGCGTCTACTTCAGTTTCCACTTTTCCGTTTCAGTTGATTCATAGTGATGTTTGGACTTCCCCCGTTGTGAGTAACACGGGCTATCTATACTATTTGGTGATTTTAGATGATTACTCTCATTATGTGTGGACTTTTACTCTTCGTCATAAATCCGATGCTTTAACCACACTCACCACCTTTTATTCCTACATCACCACTCAGTTCGGTCGCCCCATACTTGCACTCCAAAATGATAACGAAAAAGAGTTTGATAACGTCGCTCTTCGCTCACTTCTCACCTCTCACGGAATCACCTCCCGTCTGACATGCCCCTACACTTCACAGCAGAACGGTCGCACCGAGCGCATTCTACACACTCTTAATGACTGTGTTCGCACGTTGCTCTTTCACGCTAATGTGCCCGCTCGGTTCTAGCCCGATGCCCTCGCCACCGCCTCTCTCTTAGTCAACATTCGTCTGTGTCGTCCCCGGTGGAACTACGCCCCTCACCACCTTCTTTTCGGTACACCATCGTCCTATGATGGTCTTCGCATATTTGGGTGTCTCTGTTATCCCAGCACCGCATCCACCACGCCACACAAGCTTGCACCCCGCTCCGTCCCATGCATCTTCCTTGGCTACCCTCCCAACACCAAAGGTTACCGGTGCTATGATCCTGTCACTCATCGTGTGTACACCTCGAGGCATGTGTACTTCGTCGAGACGGTGTTCCCTTTTTTTCAAGTTCCTCCGGCCGCGGCTCCTTCGGCTCCAGCCCCCGCGCCCCCTACCTGGCGCGATGCGCGGCGGCACCCCCCGGCGGCCCCCCGGCCCGGCGCCTTCTGCTGCCCCCTCCCGGGTTCTCGACTCCCTCACCCGAGGTTGAGTCCGACCGGGCCCCCGGGTCCCCGGCTCCCTCGCCTGAGGTCGAGCCCGCGGGCACCCCACCCGCCACTCCGGCCGGCGCCGCTACTCCTGCGATGGGCTCGACCTCGACCTCGCCCATCTCCTCCTCCGTGGCTGGCTCGGCTGGCACCGTCGCGGCTCCTGACACCGTGGCCCCCGCCTCTGATGCCGCGGGCCCCGCCCCTGACACCGCGGCCCCCGCCGTCGCGGGCGCCCCTGTTGTGGCTGTGGCCCCCGACGCCGCTGTGGCCCCCGCTGCCGCTGCACCCGCCGCCCTCGCCGGCCCGGTCACCCGTGCAGGAGTGCATCGGCCGAGCACGCGCTACTCCTCCGACGAGTATGCGTGCGCTGCCTCGACATCGACGCCATCACCCATTCTCACCTCCGCTCGTGCCGCCCTTCGGGATCCCCATTGGCTGGCTGCGATGCAGGAGGAGTTCGATGCCCTACAGCGCAATCGCACGTGGCAGCTTGTTCCGCGACCCCCTCGTGCCAACATCATCTCTGGCAAGTGGGTGTTTCGCCACAAGACTCGCCCGAACGGTTCTCTTGAGCGCTACAAGGCTCGATGGGTGGTTCGTGGCTTTCGGCAACGCGTGGGCGTGGACTTCACCGACACCTTCGCCCCGGTTGTGAAACCGGGCACGATCCACGCCGTCCTTCAGATGGCCGTCTCGCGCGCTTGGCATGTGCATCAGTTGGACGTTTTCAACGCCTTCTTGCACGGTCATCTCGCCGAGCAGGTGTTCTATGAGCAGCCTACTGGTTTCATCGACGCCGAGCACCCCGACTTCGTGTGCTTGCTCTCCCGCTCTCTTTACGGGTTGAAGCAGGCGCCTCGGGCTTGGTACCAGCGTATCGCAGCCTTCCTGCAGTCTCTGGGCTTTCGGTCCACTCGCTCCGATGCCTCACTCTTTGTGTATCATCAGGGAGCTGACACTGCATATCTGCTGCACTACGTCGACGACATCATCCTCATGTCGTCCGCCCCCGATCTCCTTCAACGGCTGACTGCTCGTCTTCGTGATGAGTTCGCCCTCAAGGACTTGGTGCCCCTGCACTACTTTCTCGGCATCGAGGTGATCCGTCAGGCTGACGGTTTCTTTCTGCATCAGCAGAAGTACGCCCACGAGCTCCTTGAGCGTGCCGGTATGCTTAATTACAAGCCGGTGCCCACCCCCATCGACACGAAGGCGAAGGTCTCTGCTCTGGAGGGGTCTCTCGTGCCCGATGGAGCGTTTTATCGCTTCATCGTCGGTGCTTTACAGTACTTGACGCTGACTCGCCTCGACCTGTCATACACTGTTCAGCAGGTGTGCCTCCATATGCACGCCACGCGTGACTCTCACTGGACTTTGGTGAAGCGTATTCTCCGTTATATACGCGGCACCATGTCCTTGGGACTCACCCTGACGGCCTCCGGCTCCACCGACCTCGTGGCCTACTCGGATGCTGACTGGGCTGGCTGCCCCGACATGCGACGCTCTACGTCAGGCTACTGCGTCTACCTTGGGCCCTCGTTGATCTCTTGGTCATCGAAGCGGCAGCCCACGGTCTCCCGCTCCAGCGCTGAGGCAGAGTATCGCGCCGTGGCTAATGCCGTGGCCGAGTGCTCTTGGATACGTCGGCTGCTCCAAGAGTTGCTTTGTGATGTTCACAAGGCCACTCTTGTCTACTGCGACAACGTCAGCGCGGTCTACCTCTCCGCCAACCCAGTGCACCATCGACGGACAAAGCATATTGAGCTCGATATTCACTTCGTGCACGAGCAGGTTGCCCTTGGCCGTGTTCGGGTTCTCCACGTGCCGACAACGCAACAGTTTGCTGATGTGATGACTAAGGGATTGCTTACTCCCGTCTTCGAGGAGTTTCGGTCCAGTCTATGTGTCTCTAGCGACGCTTCGACTGCGGGGGGTGTTGAGTATATATTTTGTATTGCACGTGTATTGGAGTTGTGGCTCACCTTCTAGTTTTGTATAGTTAAGGTAGAGGCCTTCCCTTGTATTATATATGCGTGCACCAGCACCTCGATCAATATATCGTATTGTAAATTATTTGTCTACAGTTACCTTGAGAGGGTTATCCTTATCCATATTGGGGTCTGGAACACCAGCCTTGTTGGCTGCACCGGTTGCAAGTCTTGCTTCATTTCTGAATGCATGTCACTTTTTGCCACCTACAACATCACATGATGAGAAAATGAGATACGTGCTGACAACGAGTTTGAGTAGAGCATTCATCACCCTTGAAGGCGGCAAATATAATAGCTCTCCGAGGAGTCGCCCAGGTGAAAGTGGCTGGTGTAGATGGCTACTCCTCTTTCTTTGGGGATACGAGCAAGCTTGGCTTTTCTATTGTTCAGCCTGGAATTCAAAGAAAAGGCTATTACTACAAACAGCTATAGCAATAAATAAGTACTCCCTCTGTAAAGAAATATAAGAGCGTTTAGATCACTAAACAAAATATAAGAGGGAGTATGAAGGAGGACTAAGAAGAAAGCTAACTTGGCCCTACCAATTCTTCAGTTGCGATGATGTTATTTCCCCTCCTCCTACTACTACTAGGTTGCCTACTATGATTTAGAAGGATCATTGAAAGTGAATTTGCTTGAGGACACTGAAATTTAGAAGGATCATTGTAGATAGAAACCTAATTTATCCCTTGGGAATCAGAGAACTGTGTCCCTAAACATAAGGATTTGGTTTGTTTGTGGCTACCTACTACGATCTTAGAGATCAATGAGTAAAAGCAAACAAACCTGTGATGTTCCCGGTCCAACTTGCGATTTACACCAGTGATGTAACTTAAAAGCAAAATCACTGCAGAGATAATAAAAGAAAACTTTAGAGAAAAAACATCAAAGAAGCTTTCAGGTGAGTGCAACAAATTCAAACAACATATTGACTAATAAAATCAGGCATAGAATGAAAAAAAGTATATAAAAATATTATTTCTATGTGGCACACAAAGGACTAGTCAAAATGGCATTACCCACCTTAATAGGTGCACATCTTCCTCATTTAACAAGTTACCAGGGATTAATGATTTAGCATAATGGCACAAAGATCCTGTGAAACCCACGAAAGATATGCAACATAAGAATTAACATAATCACAGCAAACTGTAAAACAAAAATACAAGAGACTGTACCCAAGTTTGTGCAAACTATCGTGGCCTCGTCAGATGCTAGCTAGATGGTCCAATGAATGCTTGGGACTCTCTGATAGGGAATCTGCAGAAAAGATGAATAAAATAAAATATGCCAAAGTAACAGTTTTGTGGTTGCTAAAAAGACTATATAACGCTGTCAAGGTAGGTATTAAAAAGCAGTCGACTTCAAAACTTACAGTATTAGTTATGAAGGAAGATCTGAAGTTTGAATCGTCAGAAAAGACATCAACGAGACGCAATGCACTTATAAGCACAGAACCCATGGGGTAACTCTTATCATGGGAACTGGCAGCAGGTTTTTGTTTCCTTCCAAATGCGATCTTCAGTAAATCAAGAACCTACAGTAATCATTGTGATAAATTGATATCAATTGAATGATATTTTCAGATGCTGCAAAAAAGGATTAATTTCTCCCCCTGGCTGTGGTCAGCCCTAGGAGAACTAACCTCCAGTGCCAAAATCTGCCCTAGTTGCATGCTTTTCGGTACAGAGGCAACTTCATCAAGGTAATAAATACTTTCAGCTTCACACAGTTGTAACAACTAGAGAATGACTATAGCAGGAACTAGCTACTAACTAAATATTGGCAATAGACAGTAGTAGTACTTGAATTAAACAACGTAATTCAAGACTCATGACAAACTTACAATACAAAGATTTTAGCCTTTTGTCTGGAAATGGAAGAAGCGATAACAATTGATCCTTTCAGACATTTCGGAACACCTAACTTCAATATCGTTAAAGATAGTGACAGTATACCTCCATTTCTACAGAGCTCCTGCATTGATTTAGTAACCTCTTAAGTCGAAATTCTCCAAGGCCATACCATGATATACATACACTGAAGGAAATATGCCCTAGAGGCAATAATAAAGTTGTTATTTTATATTTCCTTATATCATGATAAATGTTTATTATTCATGCTAGAATTGTATTAACCGGTAACTTGATACATGTGTGGATACATAGACAAAACATCGTGTCCCTAGTAAGCCTCTACTAGACTAGCTCGTTAATCAAAGATGGTTAAGTTTACTAACCATAGACATGTGTTGTCATTTGATGAACGGGATCACATCATTAAGAGAATGATGTGATGGAAAAGACCCATCCGTTAGCTTAGCATAATGATTGTTAAGTTTTATTGCTATTGCTTTCTTCATGACTTATACATATTCCTCTGACTACGAGATTATGCAACTCCCGAATACTAGAGGAACACCTTGTGCGCTATCAAACGTCACAACATACCTGGGTGATTATAAAGATGCTCTACAGGTGTCTCCAAAGGTGTTTGTTGGGTTGGCACAGATCGAGATTAGGATTTGTCACTCCGAGTATCGGAGAGGTATCTCTGGGCCCTCTCAGTAATGCACATCACTATAAGCCTTGCAAGCAATGTGACTAATGAGTAAGTTGCGGGATGATGCATTATGGAACGAGTAAAGACACTTGCCGGTAATGATATTGAACTAGGTATGAGGATACAGACGATTGAATCTCGGGCAAGTAACATACCGATGACAAAGGGAATAACGTATGTTGCTATTGAGGTTTGACCGATAAAGATCTTCGTAGAATGTAGGAACCAATATGAGCATCCAGGTTCTGCTGTTGGTTATTGATCGAAGATGTGTCTCGAGCATGTCTACATAGTTCTCGAACCCGTAGGGTCCGCACGCTTAACGTTCAATGACGATTTGTATTATGAGTTATGTGTTTTGGTGACCGAAGATTGTTCGGAGTCCCGGATGAGATCACGGACATGACGAGGAGTCTCGAAATAGTCGAGAGGTAAAGATTGATATATTGGACGATAGTATTTGGACACCGGAATGGTTTCGGGACGTTTCGGATATTTATCGGAACACCGAGGGGTTACCGGAACCCCCCCCCCCTGGGAATGTAATGGGCCTACATGGGCCATAGGGGAGAGGGGAGGCAGCCCACAAGGGGTGGCTGCGCCCCCCTCCCATAGGGAGTCCGAATTGGACTAGGGGAGAGGGAGAGGGCACGCCCCCCTTTCCTTCTCCTCTTCCCTCTTTCCCCCTCCATGAGAAGGAATAAAAGGGAGGGGCGAATCCTACTAGGACTGGAGTCCTAGTAGGATTCCCCCCTCATGGCGTGCCCCTGGTGGTCGGCCTCCTCATCTCCCTCCTTTATATACGTGGGCAGGGTACCCCTTGGAGACATAACAATTGTTCCAAGCCATGTGCGGCGTCTCTCTCCACAGTTTACTCCTCCGGTCATATTCACGTAGTGCTTAGCAAAGCTTTGCACGGATCACATCACTATCACCGTCACAACGCCGTCGTGCTGACGAAACTCTCCCTCGACCCTTTGCTGGATCAAGAGTTCGAGGGACGTCATCGAGCTGAACGTGTGCAGAACTCGGAGGTGTCGTACATTCAGTGCATGATCGGTCGAAACGAGAAGAAGTTCGACTACATCAACCGCGTTGTCAAACGCTTCCACTTTCGGTCTACGAGGGTACACGGACACACTCTCCCCCTCTCGTTGCTATGCATCTCCTAGATATATCTTGCGTGATCGTAGGAATTTTTTTGAAATTGCATGCTACGTTCCCCAAGAGTGGCATCCGAGCCAGGTCTATGCGTAGATGATATGCACGAGTAAAACACAAAGAGTTGTGGGCGATAATAGTCATACTGCTTACCACCAACGTCTTATTTTGATTTGTCGGTATTGTTGGATGAAGCTGCCCGGACCAACCTTACATGACCACGTTCATGAGACCGGTTCCACCGACAAACATGCAACTTGTTTTGCATAAAGGTGACTGGTGGGTGTCTGTCTCTCCAACTTCAATTGAATCGAATTTGACTACGGTCGGTCCTTGTTGAAGGTTAAAATAGCACACCTGACAAAAAATTGTTGTGGTTTTGATCGTAGGTAAGAACGGTTCTTGCTAGAAGCCCGTAGCAGCCACGTAAAACTTGCAACAACAAAGTAGAGGACGTCTAACTTGTTTTTGCAGGGCATGTTGTGATGTGATATGGTCAAGACATGATATAAGTTATTGTATGAGATGATCATGTTTTGTAAAAGTTATCGACAATTGGCAGGACCCTTATGGTTGTCTCTTTATTGTATGAAATGCAATCACCATGTAATTGCTTTACTTTATCACTATCCATTAGCGATAGTTGTAGAAGCAATAGTTGGCGAGACGACAACGACGCTACGATGGAGATTAAGGTGTCAAGCCGGTGACAATGGAGATCATGACGGTGCTTTGGAGATGGAGATCAAAGGCACAAGATGATGATGGCCATATCATGTCACATATTTTGATTGCATGTGATGTTTATCTTTTATGCATCTTATTTTGCTTAGTACGGCGGTAGCATTACCGGATAACGTTCGATTAGCCATTGTGAAGCTATGTGCATTCCTCAATGCAATCTCTCAGAAGGTAATCGATACAGAAATCATACCAAGGTTAGAGAATGATTTGGTGCAATCTCTTGTCAGTTTCGAGTTGGTGTTCCCACCATCCTTCTTCAACATCATGACGCACGTCCTAGTTCACCTATGCGAAGAGATTAACATTTTGGGTCCTGTATTTCTACACAATATGTTCCCCTTTGAGAGGTTCATGGGAGTCTTAAAGAAATATGTTCATAACCGTGCTAGTCCAGAAGGAAGCATCTCCAAGGGCCATGAAAATGAGGAGGTCATTGAGTTTTGTATTGACTTTATTCCTGACCTTAAGACGATTGGTGTTCTTGAATCGCGGCATAAGGGCAGACTGGATGGAAAAGGCACGCTAGGAGGGAATCAAAAAATATGTATGGACGGACATTCTCTCACTGAAGCACACTACACGGTTCTACAGAATTCTGCCTTGGTGGCTCCGTATATGGATGAACACAAAAAATTTCTACGCTCCAAACACCCGGAGCGGTTTGATGACTGGATTAGATGTGAACAAACCAGGAGTTTCGCCAGCTGGTTGCAGACACATACCATGCATGACGCCTCTATTGAAGATGACCTGTACTCCTATCCCAGTTACCATCTTCGAATATAATGACTTTCAAAGGGTACGAGATAAATGGTAATACATTTTACACGATCGCCCAAGATAAGAAGAGCACCAACCAAAACAGTGGTATCTGCTTTAATGCAACAACCAAGATGGGAAATGAAACATATTATGGTTACATAGAGGAGATATGGGAACTTGACTATGGATGTGGTTTGAAGGTCCCTTTGTTTCGGTGCAAATGGGTCAATATGACACGAGGCGGTTTAACGGAAGACTCGCAGTATGGAATGACAACAGTGGATCTCAACAATCTTGCATATGCAGACGAACCATTCGTCCTAGCTAATGATGTGGCACAGGTTTTCTATGTGAAGGATATGTCTACCAAGCCGAGAAAAAGAAAAGATAAGGAAGCGAATGCATCATACGATGAGCCAAAGCGCCACATAGTTCTTTCTGGGAAGAGAAACATCGTGGGAGTGGATGACAAGACAGACATGTCAGAAGATTATGAAAAGTTTGATGAAATTGCTCCATTCACAGTGAATATTGACCCGAGCATCCAGTTAAATGATGAAGATTTTCCATGGCTACGACGCAAAGGGAGACACGCGAAGAAAAAGTTTCACACCCAAAGATCTGGGATGTGATCGGCTTCACTATCATCACTTTCTTCTGTGTTTCACACCCAGGAGGGAATCTCTGTAATAGTTAGGGTAGTTATGTGTTTTGGCATTTGAAACGCGAAGAAATTTTATGTGCAAACAAATTCTTTCATGCATTTACTGGTTTTTTCAGCTAAATGACCCTGAAACTAAAAAGCATTTCAAATGAACTCAGAAAAGGTTGAAAGTTGGCATGGTATCATAATTTCACCCACATAGCATGTGAAAAAAAGTAGAGAGGGTTACCGCAAAAACTGGATGCACTTCGTGTACAAAATGGACAATCTCTTTCGAAGTATCAGGGTTTCGGACGAAAACTCATCCGTTACAAAGGAATTTCATTTTTTAAATAACCTAAGCATTGCCAAATTGAATATAATGATAAAACACACTAATATTAAACATAAGAAAAAAGAATCACTGAAAAATCTATTTTCAAAGTTAAGTTATTCACAAACTAGTGATTCACACAAATTTCAAATAATTCAAAATGTAAACTATTAAAATTTGTAAACTACCAGCACTAATAGAAAGTTTGTAATTTTTTGTACCTAAAGCAAAAATATTCACAAAGAAACTCTAAATACAACAAAAAAACAACTCAAAAATAAATAAAACAAAAATAAATAAAGCAAAAAAATAAGAAAATAAAAAAGCCCGCCTACTACGCCATAGCGGCCTGCATACGACTAGAAACCCAACCTGTTGTTGGGCCAGGATGCAGGCCCGCAAAGGCCCAGTAGGCCCACAGGCAAGCACAGAACATTTAGGCCCAGTAGGCCTGCTTTGGAGAGGAGCTCAAGAGAGCTACCGCACTGGGGCTTATAAACCAGTGCGGACGCCCCTCGGCTAGCGAGGTGGGACTAAACATGACGCACCGCACCTGCGCTAGCGCACCCCCTTTAGTACCGGGTGGTGGCTCAAACCGGTACTAAAGGGGGGGCTTTAGTACCGGTTGGAGCCACCACCCGATACTAAAGGGTGTGCGCTTCGCGCCGCTTGGCCTGGCCAAAATAGACCTTTAGTACCGGTTGGTGGCTTCAACCGGTACTAAAGGTTGTGCTATATAAGAAAACACTTCAAAAAAATCAGTTTCTCATCTCTCCCTCTGCTTCTTTCTCCTCTGCCCCGTCGCCGCCGCCCCTCGTCGCCGCCCCCGTCGCTGTCCGTCGCCGTCCCCGTCCCCATCGTCCCCGTCGTCGCGCCCCGCCCCGTCCTCCCGTCGTCCCCGCCCGGCCCGTCCCCGTCCCCGTCGTCGCCGCCCCGTCCCCATCCCCGTCGTCACCGCCCGTCTCCGTCCCCGTCGCCGCCCCCCGTCGCCGCGCCTCGCCGGTGAGCTCCTGCTCCGGCCGCCATGTCCACACACACACACACACACACACATTGTTATAGAAATGTTAGCAATTTTTCTGTTTTTTAGTTATAGAAATATTAGAAATGTTAGTTATATAGAAATGTTATAAATTTTTCTGTTTTTTAGTTATAGAAATATTTATAGAAATGTTAGCAAATTTTCTGTTTTTTAGTTATAGAAATATTAGAAATGTCAGTTATATATATAGAAATGTTAGAAATTTTAGAGTTAGTTTTAGCTAGATGAATTAGATTAATATCAAATTGTTAGAATTTGCATATAGAATTTTAGTTATCACAATCCAATCATTTAAAAAATGTTACTTTTTGCGGGCATATAGTATTTGTTCTCGACGACGCCCGGCGCACATCCTCGCC
Source organism: Triticum urartu (assembly GCF_003073215.2). Taxonomy (NCBI): domain Eukaryota; kingdom Viridiplantae; phylum Streptophyta; class Magnoliopsida; order Poales; family Poaceae; genus Triticum; species Triticum urartu. The sequence continues at coordinate 716,256,691 of NC_053028.1, forward strand.
GTCGACCCGTTCGCCACGACGTCCGGCTGACCCATGTCCGGAACTGGGCTCCGCCGGGCTGGCACTGGGAGGTGCTACCTGGAGGGGCGCGGCGCTTGGTGAGGAACTCGGCCTCGGGTCCCGTCGTCGACCCTGATCTCCTTTGGTGGCGTTCGCGTGGGCCACATTCGGTGCAGAGGGAGCCGGCCCCGCCGGAGGTGGTGCGTCGTCGTGTCAGGGAGGAGGACGAGCACGTCCATCGCTACATGGCTGCTATGGACGTCAGGTTCTCCAATACCTGGCAGGTTCTTTGGGCAGATGACCGGAGATATGATCCTGTGATGGTTCCTTGTCTTTGGGTGTATTTATTCGAGATTATATATTATTTGAGATGATGTATTCGAGATTATATATTATTCGAGACGATGCATATTATGTACTATATGATTCAGTTTTTCCTTATTGATTGCATCCATGCATTGTAATTTGAATACTAAATTGTTTTATAGTTCTTCTGTATTAGTTAAATAAAAGCTATGGCGGACAATACCGGCAGAGAGGGAGAAGAGGCCCTGTTCGAGATCATACACAGCCCTAACAGCCCAGATGATCTGAATGAAGCAAATGACGGCTCCCAATATCTGAACAATACCGGGGAGGGTGATGATAAGATATTCGATCTCGACGACCGAGCTGATGAAGTCATGAACTATGATTATGATTATGATGACGCAGACAATGATTATGATGACGAATACAATGTTGATCTTGAAATAACAAAGACTACCGGCGAGGTATATTTATATAAGCAGGCATCTAGTGATCATCACATGTTTTTTTTATTTGAAGATATATTAATGAATCGATCTTTCTTCTTTCAGCCCTCCGGATCGAGCAAATCTGCTTCTACAGACAGCAGGACAAAGCGCGGCCCAGGCAAAAAGTTGAAGAAGGGTGTAAAGTACAACATCGATTCCATCAAAGCTAGTGGCGAACCCCTCACGCCTAAGAACATTGCGAACAATTTCGTTCGTCAGTGCGGAGTTCTTGTGAAGGACCAACTCCCGATCTCCATTCAAGAATGGAAAGAGCCAAAAACTAAACGCCTAGATGTTACTTGGGTCGACGACAGAGGAAAACAAAAGCTTTGGGAATCTCTGATGGAACATTTCACCCTACCAGATTATTTCACTGATGCAGATGTGCAGAAAGTCAAGGACGCTGCTCTTAAGAAGATGGCAATTGCATTCAACACCCACAAGAAAACTGTATGGGCCAACTACCTCGCTGCAGAAAGGAAGACTCCAGAATTCAAGGGAACACTGGAGAAGCAAAGAGAACACTGGCCCGCTTTCGTGAAATTCAAGGAATCAGAATTATCTAAGGAACGGTCGAGAAAAAACAAGGCCAATGCCGCAAAAAAGACGCAGTTCCATAGGCTGGGTCTAGGTGGCTACGCGGTGGCAATGCCTAAGTGGGATAAGTCTGAGCAAGAGATGGAGGATGCAGGGGTCACTCCGGTTACTAGGAGCTGGCCCCCTAGGTGCAGAACTTGGTTCTATGCGCATGGGGGGGCGTTGGACCTGAAGACAGGCCTGGTTTCGAAGAAGGCAAGTCTAAAAGGAGCAGAACAAAAGTTACTTGACGCAATAGAAGATGCTCGAAAGGGGGTGTTCACGCCCAACAGAGAGAACGACGAGCTTACGCGCGCCCTGGGAAATCCTGAACACCCGGGAAGAACATGAGGCAAGGGTGTTATTCCCTGGTATGAGGGATTTTCGGAATGGAACGATGACTACAGGACCCGTGCAAGAAAGATGATGGAGGAGGAGAAGAAGAGGAAGCTGGAGGAGGAGCAGAGGAAGCAGGACGCGGAACGCCTTCAAGGCCTAGAAGCAAGGCACGCGGACTTGGCACTCAAATTCCAGCAGCAGCAGCAGCAGCAGCAGATCGACTCACTTAGTCATGAAAGGGGGTCTCAGCAGCGGTAGCGGCAAGCGGATGATCATCCAGCATTGGATAGCACCGTCCCATCCATGCTGAGAAGCAGCGTTGGTTCCGCCCCGGGCGACGCACTGCTAGATACATACCCTGTGGATGACATCATAAAGAACACTAACTGTGAGCTACACTTCAAAATGAAGAACATATCCATGAAGGTGGCGGATGCCGTTGCTTTTACAATTACCCCCGAAGCAACCTTCCATTGCGCCCCGATTCCAGCGGGCTATGCTCGTGTCTTGGTTGATGAAGTGGTGGACCCATATTCGGGGCTACAGCTTGACATTCCTGGAGGTGACGATGAGCACACACTGGGAGAGGCCATACATCATATCATCCTATGGAGAAAGGATTGCATCATCTTTCGAAGTCCACCGACACCACGTCTGCCGACTCCTCCTCGAAGTCCGCCACCATGTCAGCAGACTCCCGCTCCTCCAAGTCCATGAACGCGTGAGCAGACTCCTGCTTCAAGTCCGGCACAGCATCAGGCCACTCCTCCTGTTTCAAGTCCGACACCGTGTAAGGCCACACCTCCTGCTTCAAGTCCGGCACAGCGTCAGGCCACACCTCCTGCTTCAAGTCCGACACCGTGTTAGGCCACACCTCCTGTTTCAAGTCCGGCACAGCGTCAGGCCACTCCTCCTGCTCCAACTCAGCCACGTCAACCGTCTCCGCCGCCTCAGCATTCGCAGAAGAGACACGCCGCAGCTATGGTGCGTAGCGGTACGAGTTGAGGTAGTACAGGAAGTACAGGCGAAGACAAGCGATATAAATATGTTCCAAGCAGCCTCGCTCCTCTTCCTCAGAGGCCTTACGACATGACCGAGGAGCAAAACGATGCCATAGTGCGGGCCGAAGTGGACGCCCATTTTGGACCGAAACCGGCACCGCCGCCGAGGGAGAAAGTGCCTAAGGAAAAGATTGACCACTTCATTCATATGGCTAGACCACCAGCTCCCAAGCCTATTGACTCAGACTATGAGAGCCAAATCAGGAAGGCACATCGAGCACGACTATAGAAAGAAGCGAGCTCAAGCTCGAGCCAACAAGCAGTTGTCAAAAAATGCAGGAAAATCGTTCCCCAGCTGGGAGAACAGGCGGCGCAATCGATCCCCCCGCTTGTTGTGCCAACAACACATGACAGTACGCGTAGCCAATATTATTGTGGGCGAACCGTTTACGTTCCCAAGCCGGACGATGTGGTAATAACCGAGTAACATATAATGCAGGCTGAAATGCTCAAGATCACTGTTGGACAACTCCTCGATATCGAGCCCATGTCTCCGCTTAGAGAGGAGAAAATAAAACGGAAATATGTCCGGGGCCAACCTTTGGTCGAGCCCGAGGAGGTCAAGAACCTCCCAACGAGAATGTATGAATTGCTTGATTGGTACATGAAAATTAGCAAGAGTTCCAATCGAGAGTCCCTCATGGCGCAAGTCGAGGAAGATCATTACTTCAATAAGAAAGCTCTGTCCGTTGAGTATTCATAAAAATTTCAGTTATTCAATCAAGATGCACTCGACAAATCTATCATCAGTTGCTATTGTCTGTAAGTGATTTCTTTCTATAATTTAAGTCTCAAGCTAGCTCTAGTGCTCATTGATTGATCATTAATTACCTGTAATTATATATTCTCACTATATATTCTTTTCTGTGGTATTATACAGGATGAAGATGTATGAAATGAAAAAAGCTGGACGCTATGACATTGGGTTCATTGACCCAAATACCGTTAATGAATACACATGGAAATTGGAATTGTGTAGACAAGATGTAGAGAAAAACATGCTAGAGTTCTTTAAGCGCCTCAATAGCAATGAAGATATACTACTTCCTTACAACTTCGAGTGAGTCACACTGTCTTGTACTACAAATTCTGTCACTGGATCTTGTTAGACATTAAAGTTGACAAAGGAAAAGTTGAAGTACTGGACTCACTACTTAAAAAAGAAAGTGACTACAGCATCGTGAAGGGGATAGTCAACAGGTAATTTCAATCATTATTAACTATATCTCGGCCTATTTAGTTCGTCATTTCCTGATATGAACTATTTTTAATAACCCCTTTATTAATTTTCTTTGTCGGCGGGAAGGGCTTGGGCAAAGTACATCAAGGTGACTCCAGGAAAATGGCGACCAAAACTATTTTGGTATCGACCCAAGGTAAGTAATTAAGTAGTACTAGCTAGCTAGCTACCATCTGTTTAATTCTTGTTTCAATACCATTAATTAATTAACATGCTTGACTAATTATTATCTGATTAAATTCTATTCTCGTAAAGGCCCTGAAGCAGGTGCCGGGGACTGAAGTGTGTGCATACTACGTTTGCGAGAACATCCGCATGATGGCGTCCGAAAGGAGCAGATCTGATAGACAGCAATGGTGTTCGCATGATGGCGTCCGAAAGGAACATTTGCCAGAAGACTATTCACAAATCTTACATGATTGTCGATATCTAGTCACTCAACTAATACACATGCATATTGATCTCCTTCTTAATAGTTCAAAGACGTGCGGGACCAGCTGATACGTCTCCAACGTATCTATAATTTTTGATTGCTCCATGCTATATTATCTACTGTTTTGGACTATATTGGGCTTTATTTTCCACTTTTATATTATTTTTGGGACTAACCTATTAACCGGAGGCCCAGCCCAGAATTGTTGTTTTTTGCCTATTTCAGTGTTTCGAGGAAACAGAATATCAAACGGAGTCCAAACGGAATAAAACCTTCAGGAACGTGATTTTCTCACCGAACGTGATCCAGGAGACTTGGACCCTACTCCAAGGAGTCAAAGAGGCGGTCACAAGGGTGGGGGCGCCCCCCCTAGGGCGCGCCCCCTGCCTCGTGGGCCCCTCGGTGCTCCACCGACGTACTCCTTCCTCCTATATATACCTACGTACCCCCAAACGATCAGATACGGAGCCAAAAACCTAATTCCACCGCCGCAACTTTCTGTATCCACGAGATCCCATCTTGGGGCCTGTTCCGGAGCTCCGCCGGAGAGGGCCATCATCACGGAGGGCTTCTACATCATCATAGCCCCTCCGATGAAGTGTGAGTAGTTTACCTCAGACCTTCGGGTCCATAGTTATTAGCTAGATGGCTTCTTCTCTCTTTTTGGATCTCAATACAATGTTCTCCCCCTCTCTCGTGGAGATCTATCTGATGTAATCTTCTTTTTGCGGTGTGTTTGTTGAGACCCGATGAATTGTGGGTTTATGATCAAGTCTATCTATGAATAATATTTGAATCTTCTCTGAATTCTTTTATGTATGATTGGTTATCTTTGCAAGTCTCTTCGAATTATCAGTTTGGTTTGGCCTACTAGATTGGTTTTTCTTGCATGGGAGAAGTGCTTAGCTTTGGGTTCAATCTTGCGGTGTCCTTTCCCAGTGACAGAAGGGGCAGCAAGGCACGTATTGTATTGTTGCCATCGAGGATAACAAGATGGGGTTTTTATCATATTGCATGAAACTATCCCTCTACATCATGTCATCTTGCTTAAGGCGTTACTCTGTTTTTAACTTAATACTCTAGATGCATGCTGGATAGCGGTCGATGAGTCGAGTAATAGTAGTAGATGCAGGCAGGAGTCGGTCTACTTGTCTCGGACGTGATGCATATATACATGATCATACCTAGATATTCTCATAACTATGCTCAATTCTGTCAACTGCTCAACAGTAATTTGTTCACCCAACGTAGAATACTTATGCTCTTGAGAGAAGCCACTAGTGAAACCTATGGCGCCTGGGTCTATTCTCATCATATCAATCTCCATCACTTTATTATTGCTTTGCTTTTTACTTTGCCTTTTACTTTTTACTTTGCATCTTTATATCAAAAATACCAAAAATATTATCTATCATCTCTATCAGGTCTCACTCCCATAAGTGTTCGTGAAGGGATTGACAACCCCTAATCGCGTTGGTTGCGTTGAGCTATTGTTTTGTGTAGGTACAAGGGACTTGCGTGTAGCCTCCTACTAGATTGATACCTTGGTTCTCAAAAACTGAGGGAAATACTTACGCTACTTTGCTGCATCATCCTCTCCTCTTCAGGGAAATCCAACGCAGTGCTCAAGAGGTAGCAAGAAGAATTTCTGGCGCCGTTGTCGGGGAGGTCTACGCAAAAGTCAACATACCAAGTACCCATCACAATCCCTATCTCCCGCATTACATTATTTGCCATTTGCCTCTCGTTTTCCTCTCCCCCACTTCACCCTTGTCGTTTTATTCGCCCTCTCTTTTCCGTTTGCCTTTTTTCTCGCTTGCCTTTTGTTTACTCGTGTGTTGGATTGCTTGTTTGTCGCGATGGCTCAAGATACTACCAAATTGTGTGACTTCACCAATGCCAATAATAATGATTTCCTTAGCACTCCGGTTGCTCCTCTTGTCAATACTGAATCTTGTGAAATCAATACTGCTTTGCTGAATCTTGTTATGAAAGATCAATTCGACGGCCTTCCTAGTGAAGATGCCGCTACTCATCTGAATAGCTTCGTTGATTTATGTGATATGCAAAAGAAGAAATATGTTGATAATTATGCTGTTAAATTGAAGCTATTTCCTTTTTCGCTTAGAGATCGGGCTAAAGCTTGGTTTTCGTCTTTGCCTAAAAATAGTATTGATTCTTGGAACAAGTGCAAAGATGCTTTTATCTCTAAGTATTTTCCTCCCGCTAAGATCATCTCTCTTAGAAACGACATTATGAATTTTAAGCAACTTGATCATGAACATGTTGCACAAGCTTGGGAGAGAATGAAATTAATGATACGTAATTGCCCTACTCATGGTTTGAATTTGTGGATGATTATACAAAAAAATTATGCCGGATTGAATTTTGCTTCTAGAAATCTTTTAGATTCGGCCGTGGGAGGCACTTTTATGGAAATCACTTTAGGAGATGCTACTAAACTCCTAGATAATATTATGGTTAATTATTCTCAATGGCACACTGAAAGATCCACTAATAAAAAAGTGCATGCGATAGAAGAAATTAATGTTTTGAGTGGAAAGATGGATGAACTTATGAAATTATTTGCTACTAAAAGTGTTTCTTCTGATCCTAATGATATGCCTTTGTCTACTTTGATTGAGAATAATAATGAATCTATGGATGTGAATTTTATTGGTAGGAATAATTTTGGTAACAACGCGTATAGAGGGAATTTTAATCCTAGGCCTTATCCTAGTAATCCTTCTAATAATTATGGAAATTCCTACAATAACTATTATGGAAATTTTAATAAGATGCCCTCTGAATTTGAGAATAGTGTTAAAGAGTTTATGAATTCACAGAAGAATTTTAATGCTTTGCTTGAAGAGAAATTGCTTAAAGTTGATGATTTGGCTAGGAACGTTGATAGAATTTCTCTTGAGGTTGATTCTTTAAAGCTTAGATCTATTCCTCCTAAGCATGATATCAATGAGTCTCTCAAAGCCATGAGAATTTCCATTGATGAGTGCAAGTAAAGAACCGATAGTGCGTGCTTCCAAAGATGCCTTTATTAAAGCGTGTTCTTCCAATTCCTATGAAAATCAAGATGAAGATCTAAAAGTTATTGATGTGTCCCCTATTAAATCGTTGTTTTGCAATATGAATCTTGATGAAACTGAATATGATCTACCTTTACCTAGAAGGCGTTCCAAAAATTTGGAGTATTTAGATCTTGATGATGAAATTGATAAAAGTGGGATTGAAAGAAATAAAACCCTAGATGTTGCTAAACCCACTATATTGGATTTCAAGGAATTTAATTATGAAAGTTGCTCTTTAATTGATTGTATTTCCTTGTTGCAATCCATGCTAAATTCTCCCCATTCTTATAGTCAAAATAAAGCCTTTACCGAACAATCGTTGATGCCTTGATGCAATCTTATGAAGAAAAACTTGAGTTCAAAGTTTCTATCCCTAGAAAACTCTATGATGAGTGGGAACCAAATATTAAAATTAAAATTAAAGATCATGAGTTTTATGCTTTGTGTGATTTGGGTGCTAGTGTCTCCACTATCCCCAAAACTTTGTGTGATTTGCTAGATTTCCGTGATTTTGATGATTGCTCTCTAAACTTGCATCTTGCAGATTCCACTATTAAGAAACCTATGGGAAGAATTAATGATGTTCTTATTGTTGCAAATAGGAATTATGTGCCCGTAGATTTTATCGTTCTTGATATAGATTGCAATCCTTCTTGCCCTATTATTCTCGGTAGACCTTTCCTTAGAACGGTTGGTGCAATTATTGATATGAAGGAAGGGAATATTAGATTTCAATTTCCATTAAAAAAGGGCATGGAACACTTTCCTGGAAAGAAAATAAAATTGCCATATGAAACTATCATGAGATCCACTTATGGATTGCCTACCAAAGATGGCAATACCTAGATCTATCCTCGCTTTTATGCCTAGCTAGGGGCGTTAAACGATAGCGCTTGTTGGGAGGCAACCCAATTTTATTTTTAGTTTTTTTGTTTTTATTATGCTTAGGAATAAATAATCCATCTACCTTCTGTTTAGATGTGGTTTTATGTTTTAATTTGTGTTTGTGCCAAGTTAGACCTATAGGATCTTCTTGGATGATAGTTATTTGATCTTGCTGTAATTTCCAGAAACTTTCTGTTCACGAAAACAATTGTTAAAAATCACCAGAACGTGATAAAATACTGATTCCAATTGCTGCTGATAAATAAACAGATTGTCTAGGTCGTCCTATTTTGGTAGATTTTTTGGAGTTCCAGAAGTTTGCGTTAGTTATTACTACAGACAGTTCTGTTTTTGACAGATTCTGTTTTTCGTGTGTTGTTTGCTTATTTTGATGAATCTATGGCTAATAAAATAGTTTATAATCCATAGAGAAGTTGGAATACAGTAGGTTCAACACCAATATAAATAAAGAATGAGTTCATTACAGTACCTTGAAGTGGTCATTTGTTTTCTTTCTCTAACGGAGCTCACGAGATTTCTATTGAGTTTTGTGTTGTGAAGTTTTCAAGTTTTGGGTGAAATCTTTTGATGGATTATGGAACAAGGAGTGGCAGGAGCCTAAGGGGATGCCCATGGAACCCCCAAGATAATCCAAGGACACCAAAAATTCAAAGAAAGGCATCCCCTCTTTCGTCTACTTCCATCGTGTGATAGCCTGGCTTATTAGGGATGATAGACTACTCATATCAATAAGGAATTCCTTGTTTTCTGGGAGCCCATTCGGATAGAACTCCAAAGTTAAGCGTGCTCAGCTTGGAGTAGTGTCAGGATGGGTGACCGACCGGGAAGTTGCTCCCGGGTGCGCACGAGTGAGGACAAAGTACGTAGAAAAGACTAGTATTGATCTGTGGGGCCAGTCTAGATCCCGCCAGGAGTAACGACCACCGGCGGGTGTGTCCGGGGCGTTACAAGTTGGTATCAGAGCCGACCCTCGCGGTTACACGGATGGTTGCGGACAGGTGCGTGGTCATGTTGTTCATGACGTTTGTGACCCGTCGTGGCACCCGGCATGGCACATGTACCGGATTGGAAGCACAGACATTTGTGCCAAGAGGGGACGTTCTTGTGGCCCGACGAGGACGTCGGTTCCTCTGAGTGGGGGTGTATGTGATAGCCTGGCTTATTAGGGATGATAGACTACTCATATCAATAAGGAATTCCTTCTTTTCCGCGAGCCCATTCGGATAGAACTCCAAAGTTAAGCGTGCTCAGCTTGGAGTAGTGTCAGGATGGGTGACCGACCGGGAAGTTGCTCCTGGGTGCGCACGAGTGAGGACAAAGTGCGCAGAAAAGACTAGTATTGATTTGTGGGGCCAGTCTAGATCCCGCCAGGAGTAACGGCCACCGGCGGGTGTGTCCGGGGCGTTACACATCGCTAATTTTACTTGGAGCTATATTTTTATTCACCACATGATATGTGTTTTGCTTGGAGCGTCTTGTATTATTTGTGTCTTTTTTTGTTTGTGTGCCACAATCATCCTTGCTGTACACACCTTTTGAGAGAGCCATACATAAATTGGAATTTGATAGTTTTGCTCTATGTGCTTCACTTATATCTTTTGAGCTATGTAGTTTTGCTCTATGTACTTCACTTATATCTTTTGAGCTTTATAATTTTGCTCTATGTGCTTCACTTAGATCTTTTAGAGCATGGTGGTGGATTTGTTTTATAGAAACTATTGATCTTTCATGCTTCACTTAGATTATTTTGAGAGTCTTTAATAGCATGGTAAATTGTTTAATAATAATAATATGCTTGGTATTCAAGATTTGTGAAACTTTCTTTTGAGTGTGTTGAATATTAAGAAAAGTTTGATGCTTGATAATTGTTTTGAGATATGGAGGTGATAATATCAAAGTCGTGCTAGTTGAGTAGTTGTGAATTTGAGAAATGCTTGTGTTGAAGTTTGCAAGTCCCGTAGCATGCACATATGGTAAACGTTATGTAACAAATTTGAAATATGAGGTGTTATTTGATTGTCCTCCTTATGAGTGGCGGTCGGGGACGAGCGATGGTCTTTTCCTACCAATCTATCCCCCTAGGAGCATGCGCGTAGTACTTTGGTTTTTGATGGCTTGTAGATTTTTTGCAATAAGTATATGAGTTCTTTATGACTAATGTTGAGTCCATGGATTATACGCACTCTCACCCTTCCATCATTGCTAGCCTCTTCGGTACCGTGCACTGCCCTTTCTCGCTTTGAGAGTTGGTGCAAACTTCGCTGGTGCATCCAAACCCCGTGATATGATACGCTCTTTCACACATAAGCCTCCTTATATCTTCCTCAAAACAGCCACCATACCTACCTATTATGGCATTTCCATAGCCATTCCGAGATATATTGCCATGCAACTTTCCACCATACCGTTCCTCATGACACATTCATCATTGTCATATTGCTTTAGCATGATCATGTAGTTGACATAGAATTTGTGGCAAAGCCACCGTTCATAATTCTTTCATACATGTCACTCCTGGTTCATTGCATATCCCGGTACACCGCCGGAGGCATTCATATAGAGTCATACTTTGTTCTAGTATCAAGTTGTAATCATTGAGTTGTAAATAAATAGAAGTGTGATGATCATCATTCAATAGAGTATTGTCCCAAAAAAGAGAAAGGCCAAAGAAAAAAAAGGCCCAAAAAAAGAGAAAATAAATAAAAGGGGGCAATGCTACTATCCTTTTTTTTCACACTTGTGCTTCAAAGTAGCACCATAATCTTCATGATAGAGAGTCTCTTGTTTTGTCATTTTCATATACTAGTGGGAATCTTTCATTATAGAACTTGGCTTGTATATTCCAACAATGGGCCTCCTCAAGTGCCCTAGGTGTTCGTGAGAAAGCAAGTTGGATGCACACCCACTTAGTTTCTTTTGTTGAGATTTCATACATTTATAGCTCTAGTGCATCCGTTGCATGGCAATCCCTACTCCTTGCATTAACATCAATCGATGGGCATCTCCATAGCTCATTGATTAGCCTCGTTGATGTGAGATCTTCTCCTTTTTTGTCTTCTCTACATGACCCCCATCATTATATTCTATTCCAACCATAGTGCTATATCCATGGCTCACGCTCATGTATTGCGTGAAGGTTTATAAGTTTGAGATTACTGAAGTATGAAACAATTGCTTGGCTTGTCATCGGGGTTGTGCATGATGAGAGCATTCTTGTGTGACGAAAATGGAGCATGACTAAACTATATGATTTTGTAGGGATAAACTTCCTTTGGCCATGTTATTTTGAGAAGCCATAATTGCTTAGTTAGTATGCTTGAAGTATTATTATTTTTATGTCAATATGAACTATTGTCTTGAATCTTTCGAATCTGAATATTCATACCACAATTAATAAGATTTGCATTGAAATTATGCCAAGTAGCACTCCGCATCAAAAATTCTCTTTTTATCATTTACCTACTCGAGGACGAGCAGGAATTAAGCTTGGGGATGCCTGATACGTCTCCAACGTATCTATAATTTTTGATTGCTCCATGCTATATTATCTACTGTTTTGGACTATACTTGGCTTTATTTTCCACTTTTATAGTATTTTTGGGACTAACCTATTAACCGGAGGCCCAGCCCAGAATTGCTGTTTTTTTCCTATTTCAGTGTTTCGAAGAAATAGAATATCAAACGGAGTCCAAACAGAATAAAACCTTCGGGAACGTGATTTTCTCACCGAACGTGATCCAGGAGACTTGGACCCTACTCCAAGGAGTCAAAGAGGCGGTCATGAGGGTGGGGGTCGCCCCCCCCCCCTAGGGTGCGCCCCCTGCCTCGTGGGCCCCTCGGTGCTCCACCTACGTACTCCTTCCTCCTATATATACCTACGTACCCCAAAACGATCAGATACGGAGCCAAAAACCTAATTCCACCGCCGCAACTTTCTGTATCCACAAGATCCCATCTTGGGGCCTATTTCAGAGCTCCGCCGGAGAGGGCCATCATCACGGAGGGCTTCTACATCATCATAGCCCCTCCGATGAAGTGTGAGTAGTTTACCTCAGACCTTCGGATCCATAGTTATTAGCTAGATGGATTCTTCTCTCTTTTTGGATCTCAATACAATGTTCTCCCCCTCTCTCGTGGAGATCTATTCGATGTAATCTTCTTTTTGCGGTGTGTTTGTTGAGACCGATGAATTGTGGGTTTATGATCAAGTCTATCTATGAATAATATTTGAATCTTCTCTAAATTCTTTTATGTATGATTGGTTATCTTTGCAAGTCTCTTCGAATTATCAGTTTGGTTTGGCCTACTAGATTGGTTTTTCTTGTAATGGGAGAAGTGCTTAGCTTTGGGTTCAATCTTGCGGTGTCCTTTCCCAGTGACAGAAGGGGCAGCAAGGCACGTATTGTATTGTTGCCATCGAGGATAACAAGATTGGGGTTTTTATCATATTGCATGAAACTATCCCTCTACATTATGTCATCTTGCTTAAGGCGTTACTCTGTTTTTAACTTAATACTCTAGATGCATGCTGATAGCGGTCGATGAGTGGAGTAATAGTAGTAGATGCAGGCAGGAGTCGGTCTACTTGTCTCGGACGTGATGCCTATATACATGATCATACCTAGATATTCTCATAACTATGCTCAATTCTGTCAATTGCTCAACAGTAATTTGTTTCACCCACCGTAGAATACTTATTGCTCTGAGAGAAGCCACTAGTGAAACCTATGGCCCCAGGGTCTATTCTATCATATCAATCTCCATCACTTTATTATTGCTTTGCTTTTTACTTTGCCTTTTACTTTTTACTTTGCATCTTTATATCAAAAATACCAAAAATATTATCTATCATCTCTATCAGGTCTCACTCCCATAAGTGTTCGTGAAGGGATTGACAACCCCTAATCGCGTTGGTTGCGTTGAGCTATTGTTTTGTGTAGGTACAAGGGACTTGCGTGTAGCCTCCTACTGGATTGATACCTTGGTTCTCAAAAACTGAGGGAAATACTTACGCTACTTTGCTGCATCATCCTCTCCTCTTCAGGGAAATCCAACGCAGTGCTCAAGAGGTAGCACCAGCTCCTACCAACAGAGCGCATACGAGCACTTCAAGAGGAAATAGCGGGATTTTTGCTCGACCAGGTCATAGATCGCAAAGGAGAATACTATTACCCACTACCGCCCCCATGAACCACTTGTCATCGTGCTCCGAAGGCACCAAGGAAACTGAAAGGACCACGATGTCGCCTAGAGGGGGGGTGAATAGGCATTTTAAAATCTTTTACGGATTTGGCTATATCCTAATGCAGAAATAAACTAAGCGGATACTTTTCAAGAACAAATCCTAAATATACTAGGCTCACTAAGTGCACCAACAACTTAGGATAAACAAGATGAGAACAACAAGGATATGAGTAAGCACAAGTAAGTCACACAAACTTACTCAATGTATATCACGAGATATGGAAATGAATAATACACACAACCACAAGTAAGCAATACAAGCTTACACAAATTGTATCACAATATATGGAATTGAATGATACAAGCAAACTCAAGTAAGCACTACAAGCTTACACAAGTTATGTCACAAGATATGGAAATGAATGTTACAAGCTAGCAATTCACACTAAGCATAAGATAGAACAATAGTAGAAAGTATGAATTGCGAATATAAAGTGTAGGCCTAAATAATCTCTTCAAGGGAATGGCCAACACAATATAATGAGGACAACAAGATATAGTGAATGCACGGTCAAGTGACCAAACTAAACCACAAGTAAGGAGTTAGGGTTAGGGATAACCAAAGTCACGAAGACGAGGATGTATCCCGATGTTCACTTCCTTGGAGGGAAGCTAGTCACCGTTAGAGAGGTGGATGTTACCACGAAGGCACACCAACGCCACGAAGGCTCACCCTATTCTCCTTGAGATATCACCACGAAGGCGATTCTCATCCACTAGTGGTAGACCTTGAGGCGGCCTCCAAACCTTCACAAACTTTCCGGGGGACAAATCACAAGTTGATTCCTCACCGGAGCACTCCTACCGCCTAGGAGTCTTCAACCTCCAAGAGTAACAAGAACAAAGGGGAAATGCTCAAGACTTGCTCAAATCACAAATTCCTTTGGTCAAGAGAGGGAGAGGGAGTGGATCTATCACTTGATTGGAAAAACTCTCAAGAACTCTCACGAATCTCTCCAGGATCTAAGATTTGGTGTAGGAGAAGTGAGAGGGAGCCACTTGAGTTCTTGGGGTGATTTGGGATGAAGTGGTCAACCCTCTACCGGATTAGTAGAGGGATATATATAGAGGGTCTAGAAAACTAGCCGTTTGTGAGTAAGTGACAGCGTCGGGCCGGACATCCGGGCAAGGGCCGGACATCCGGGCAAGTGCCGGACATCCGGCGGGCACAACCAACATTTGGAAACAGGTTCTGGAATTTGCGGGCCGGATTTCCGGGAGGATCCCGGACATCCGGGGCGACCCGGAAGCCCGGACATCCGACCAAGTCCCGGATGTCCGGCCATTAAAAAAACAGCACGAACCCCAAAACTGAAACATGCATAACTTTCACATCCGGACTCCGATTTTGATGGTCTTGAGATCGTTTTGAAGGTATGGAAAAGCTACAGGTCCTAACATAGAGAACCACCAAAGACAAGCCAAAATTGAGGGTGCAAAGCATGCAAGGGTTATACATATACTTTGGGGAACCTAGTTGGCTTGGGATTTTCTTTTGAGATATGTAGGCATATTGTATTTGTATTGGATATGAGTGAAATATGCCTATGTTGGAATATGATGTGAGAAGAATAGAAATAGATGATGTTGACTTGAGCAAATCCATCACTAACCCCTTTGATGCCCTCTTAATAGTGCGGGATCCCTATAACTCAAGAATCATAAAAGAACTATACTAGATAGCTACCGTTAACTCATTCTTGAGCATATATCCTTTTCGATGGTCATCAATCCTCACATCTAAAGCCAAAGGAACTAATACCTTTGACTAAAGCCTTTCACTTGAGCTTTATATTGATGTTTCTTCATGGCTCAAGTTGAAGGCAAGACAATGGAGAAGTCTTCAAGTAGCTCCCCCATACACAATGTGGAAAGCTTTGCTTTGCATTCATCTTTACTTGTCCATCAAGATTAATTACTTGATGACATACTTTGATGAGCACCAAGCTTTCTTATAAGCACCAAGCTCATGAGAATTACCTAACCCACATAACATAAACAACACATAGTATGGGTTAGTACACAAAGCGCAATCGATAAATTCTTACCATACCACAAGATCTCATGTGGCACATGATATGCGCTTGTGTGTTGACCATCTTAGAGGTCAATCTTTGATCTTTATCTTGGTCAACATTTATCTTTGCTCCATGATTAATATTGATGTCTTGAAGGCCCTATTGATATCTTCACTATGCTTCATTTCTTCAAGACATAATAACCAATATCTCAATTCACCATGACCATATCAAGTTTCTCCTTGAATATCATATTGGACATCATTTTCTCGTTCTCATGCTCCAACATAGTATCTTGAGAGGCACAATGAATTCTTCACTTGAATTACTTGCTTCAAGACATAATAATCCATGACTCAACATATGAGCTCATATTGATCCTATCTTCAAGCATATGTAGAATTCTTCTCTTTAATCATTCTCCCAATATCTTGATCCATCATGGTTCAACCCATAAGCCTTGATGCATGCACAACAATATGTATATGGCATTCATTTCGAATCCATTCTATCTCCTTCTTGCATCACCATGGAACAAACATCCTTTAGTTGATCCAATATTCTTCATGCATTGGAAATGGAACTTTCCTTCAAATGTATAACTCAATGCAAACATTAGTCCATTAGGATTGTCGTCAATTACCAAAACCACACATGGGGACTACATGTACTTTCAACAACATGTAGGAGAAATTGTATATATATACATGTGTATGTGTGAATAATTAATGGTGGTTGTGAGACATTCGATTATATATATATATATGATCGGTTCTACGAGAAAATCTATTTATATATATGCATAACGTGTACAATATGTAGTATCGTAAAATACCAGCAAACAAAAAAGAATTAAATGGAAAACACAAAATTAATGGAAAATTAAAAATTAAAACCAAAACCCCCCCAAACATTTAGTACCGGTTGGTGCTACCAACCGGTACTAATGGTCTACCAGCACCCGGGCCTGGCTCGTGCCACGTGGTGGCACTTTAGCGCCGGTTCGTGCCGAACCGGTAGTAAAGGGGGGGGCCTTTAGTCTCCACTCTTTAGTGCCGGTTGCAGAACTGGCACTAAAGGCCCTTACGAACCGGCGCTAAAGCCCAGTTCTGCACTAGTGTACTTTGATATGTAAATTTCTAGCAATTTCCCGCAAAAACAACAGATTCTTATCCTGAAAGCTTTATTCAATTTTTGCTAAGCCACTTCTCCTTAATATGTTAATGTATTCATATTAAAAATTGTGGTAGAATTAGATGATTTCTAAACATTTTGATTCACAAAACCAAGCTGCTGCATCATGGGGTTTATTAGAAATCCTAATGCATTTCTAATCATGAATGTTTCTAATGGTGAGTAGAGTTGTCATAGATCAACAGGTTAAACACGATGTACCCTTTTCCCATTTGGATACGAATCATTGGATTCAACAATCACATCTATAGCTTATTTACTTGTAGAATCAAGTGGGTTGGAGACATGTGCTTTAACAATTTACGGTACTTCAATAAAACACTCTTTTCTTCTTTGGGTGAGTACTATCCCAGTTTGCTGAAGATAGAACTCTGGCATGTTATTGAAGCTCAACTCTGCATGAAAGTGTACCATGTTATGTTCTCACACTCTAATTTGCTACGCTTTCATGCTAGGAATACTTCCACGTTCATTCTTAAATCATTTTTAAAGTATCTATGGCATTGTAGATCCAATGGAAAAGAACTTCTGCAATAGACCAGAGCTGAGGACGTTGTCAATGGAAAACATGGCTCTACATGAAGGTTCACTTGCCAATAGTCTCTAGGAAGATGGTGGAGCTCATGGTTCTGTGTTGTTGCCCCTCGAAAAGAAAATCTTATCATTTTCTTGTTTGAAGGAATGCTAGGAGGAGTTGAGGGTGCGAAAAATGTATGGGGAAAAACGTGAGGCATTGCCGAATCCTAAAAAAAAGAGACCTTTGCCATGGTGTTCTCATAACCAAGCTTGAATCAATTTTTTTGTAAGGCTTGCACTAAAGCATTGTACAATTCTTATATACATGTGCTTTAGTAGTGTAATACGTGTTGTCATCTCCTCTTATAGATCTTCCCTAGCTACTGTTTGTGATGATTGTTAAACTAGCATTCAATGGAATGCATTATTCACAAATGTATTGATGCTCCCTTGAGTCTACTATTAATATATTTGTAATGTTTTTATAGAGTTTTTTATCTCTACTATTAAAGAGGAGTACATACGTCCTTCCGTTCATTTGTTCCCCCCCCCCCCCCCCCCCCCACCCCCCTATTCAATGATAGGCCCACCTCCTTGTCTTGTCTCTTCCTATCAAAATTGAAAGGAGAACAATTCAAGAAAATCGAAAAGGAGAAAACCAGGGTTGTCGCCCGCTTGCTCCTGACCCCTTCTATAAGGCTATAGTTTTAAAATCAAGCCCACCAAACACACAAAGTTTCTACTCCCACCGTCACACAATATAAGACTCTTTTGCAAGCTATGTTATCTTGCAAAAATGTCCTATATTATGGGACGGAGGGAGTATCTTTTTATTTTTCTATAGAAAGTAGCAGGAGCAGCGGTGTTGTAACGACACCCCATATAGAGGTGACACTGACCACGGGGGAGAGATCAAGAACATCAACAACCTCTTGTGGTGTTCCTGCTCCTCATAGCCCCTGCCGCCACCACCAACAACAATGACGAACGGCTCATGAGATGGCTACTAGAGTGTTGGAGCCTTGTTGAGAAGGCAACACACTCGAGATCATGGGAGATCTTGCGGGTACACATTGGTAGGACAACCACGTTCTCAAATATAAAATGAGATTTGGTGGTAAGTCACCATTTGTTTGTTCCAAATCTATCAGACACAATAACTTACATGACAAATGTGTTGTAGAATTGTTTTTCGATAAATATGTTTTTAGCCCTTGATATTTTAGTATGGTTGTAAATTTATCCATTCACATATCACTTTGTGAATCAAATTTTAGTTCAGAGAAGAAAGAAATAAAGAAAGAAAGAAAAGGAGAGCACTTTAATGATAAAAAGAGGTCGTCAGTGCAGCCCATAGACGGATAACAAATTCAGAATACAAACATTTATTTTTGTTATCACAATATTATTTAATATAATAACAATTTACGAAATTGCAGGGATTTGTCTGCCTATTTTGTATTTCATTTTATGCTCTCGTGAAACGATAAAGACCTGGTGAAATCGGTTTCTGCGGTGAGTATTGTCCATTACACACGTTTTTAGACTTTTCACGTGAAGTATTCGTGATAACTACATATATTGCTCTTGCATGATGGGACGGTATGAGTTGAGGAAGCGGTTTTTATTATACTTGCTCAAACATCATGCGAATGAAGCTAAAGATAACTTTCCTGATACTGTACGAGAATTTCTTAAGTGCATCAAGTAGATCTCAATAATTTGTAATATATCTTTAGTTTGATCATCACTATATATGTATACATTGTCAATTTGCCATTTTGTTGTCAGTTTACATTACAAGCGAAGTGGACTTCAATTATTATGCAATTGTGACCGTGATATATTGTCTCTACCTATGAAATTTAACATTCACTATCTTTATATAACTTCAGCAAAATATTTAGAAGCCCGTGGCAACGCACGGGCATTCTACTAGTATATGTAGTTACTCAATTTTGGTTGGTTCATAGAGCAAAGTAAAAAAGGCCTACACAGTACATACCAAAGTGCGAGCAGATTTGGAGCCGGGTCCATCCCAATCCGTTGGTATACTCTCACGGTTCTCGTGTGGAGGGTCAGCGATTTTGGGGAATCTTTTTTATTCTCTCTTGACTGAGGTTTTTCGGGCTGGGCTAGGCCCAATCAACGCGAGTGCGTCATACGGGCCGACTATTATGCACTCTTTACATCAACGGACAGCTCCTATGTGTGTGCGTTCATAGGGGTGAGTGTATGCGCGTGTATGAGCGCTTGTGTCTGTTCTGTGTTAGAAAAATGGGTGTGTTGCTTCTTCTTAAAAAAGTTTTGTGTGTGTTGCTTCTTCTCAGAAAACAAAATGTGTGTTGCTCTTTGCACCCCTCAAAAGGAAAGTGGTGCTCTTTGCGACAAAGTATTATGCAGTTTTTTTCTTTTCTTTTTTCATACACATTGTACATTTTTGTATGCGTCAAATATATTTTTATACATGTGTAACATTTTCTTAAGGAATGTTTAACATTATCTTTGCGATTATTCATTAACTATCCAACATGGGCATGCGTGGGTTGGGCAGGGCACCACACAAGAAGAACACCGAGAGTGGATGTTTCACATTTTCTTTGTCAAAAGTATTCAGGATTTTTTAACTTTTTCAAAATTTCTAATTTTTGGCATATCAGGTGCATATGCACTAAAGTGCATCCATGTATTTTTCCTGTTTCACATGTGCTCTTTTGTGTTGTGTTATAACTATAGAATTAGTGATCTTTACACATCGCAACGAAAAACACAGGCAACAACAAACACTTGCTTGAACGAGTAAATTAATTTTATGTACAAAGTTGTGGTTGAAGGAAATATGCCCTAGAGGCAATAATAAAGTTATTATTTATTTCCTTATATCATGATAAATGTTTATTATTCATGCTAGAATTGTATTAACCGGAAACATAATACATGTGTGAATACATAGCCAAACAGAGTGTCACTAGTATGCCTCTACTTGACTAGCTTGTTGATCAAAGATGGTTGTGTTTCCTAGCCATAGACATGAGTTGTCATTTGATTAACAGGATCACATCATTAGGAGAATGATGTGATTGACATGACCCATTCCGTTAGCTTAGCACCCGATCGTTTAGTATGTTGCTATTGCTTTCTTCATGACTTATACATGTTCCTATGACTATGAGATTATGCAACTCCCGTTTGCCGGAGGAACACTTTGTGTGCTACCAAACGTCACAACGTAACTGGGTGATTATAAAGGAGCTCTAAAGGTGTCTCCAAAGGTACATGTTGGGTTGGCGTATTTCGAGATTAGGATTTGTCACTCTGATTGTCGGAGAGGTATCTCTGGGCCCTCTCGGTAATGCACATCACTTAAGCCTTGCAAGCATTGCAACTAATGAGTTAGTTACGGGATGATGTATTACGGAACGAGTAAAGAAACTTGCCGGTAACGAGATTGAACTAGGTATTGAGATACCGACGATCGAATCTCGGGAAAGTAACATACCGATGACAAAGGGAACAACGTATGTTGTTATGCAGTCTGACCGATAAAGATCTTCGTAGAATATGTGGGAGCCAATATGAGCATCCAGGTTTTGCTATTGGTTATTGACCGGAGATGTGTCTCGGTCATGTCTACATAGTTCTCGAACCCGTAGGGTCCGCACGCTTAACGTTTCGATGACAGTTATATTATGAGTTTATATGTTTTGATGTACCGAAGGTTGTTCGGAGTCCCGGATGTGATCACAGACATGACGAGGAGTCTCGAAATGGTCGGGACATGAAGATTGATATATTGGAAGCCTATGTTTGGATATCGGAAGTGTTCCGGGTGAAATCGGGATTTTACCGGAGTACCAGGAGGTTACCGGAACCCCCCGGTAACTTAATGGGCCTTAGTGGGCCTAGGTGGAAGAGAGGAGAGGAGGCAAGGGCTGGCCGCGCGCCCCTCCCCCCCCCTAGTCCGAATAGGACAAGGAGAGGGGGGCGGCGCCCCCTCCCCCTTCCTTCCTTCTCCTCCTCTCCTTCCCCCTCCCAAGTCCTAATCCAACTAGGAAAGGGGGGAGTCCTACTCCCGGTAGGAGTAGGACTCCTCCAGCGCGCCTCCTCCTATGGTCGGCCGCACCCCCCCCCCCTTGCTCCTTTATATACGGGGGCAGGGGGCACCCCATATGAAGGAAATATGCCCTAGAGGCAATAATAAAGTTATTATTTATTTCCTTATATCATGATAAATGTTTATTATTCATGCTAGAATTGTATTAACCGGAAACATAATACATGTGTGAATACATAGACAAACAGAGTGTCACTAGTATGCCTCTACTTGACTAGCTCGTTAATCAAAGATGGTTATGTTTCCAAACCATAAACAAAGAGTTGTTATTTGATTAACAGGATCACATCATTAGGTGAATGATCTGATTGACATGACCCATTCCATTAGCTTAGCACCCGATCGTTTAGTATGTTGCTATTGCTTTCTTCATGACTTATACATGTTCCTATGACTATGAGATTATGCAACTCCCGTTTGCCGGAGGAACACTTTGTGTGCTACCAAACGTCACAACGTAAATGGGTGATTATAAAGGAGCTCTACAGGTGTCTCCAAAGGTAGATGTTGGGTTGGCGTATTTCGAGATTAGGATTTGTCACTCCGATTGTCGGAGAGGTATCTCTGGGCCCTCTCAGTATGCACATCACATAAGCCTTGCAAGCATTGCAACTAATAAGTTAGTTGCGAGATGATGTATTACGGAACGAGTAAAGAGACTTGCCGGTAACGAGATTGAACTAGGTATTGGATACCGACGATCGAATCTCGGGCAAGTAACATACCGATGACAAAGGGAACAACGTATGTTGTTATGCGGTCTGACCGATAAAGATCTTCGTAGAATATGTAGGAGCCAATATGGGCATCCAGGTCCCGCTATTGGTTATTGACCGGAGATTTATCTCAGTCATGTCTGCATTGTTCTCGAACCGTAGGGTCCGCACGCTTAACGTTACGATGACAGTTATTATGAGTTTATGCATTTTGATGTACCGAAGGTTGTTCGGAGTCCCGGATGTGATCACGAACATGACGAGGAGTCTCGAAATGGTCGAGACATAAAGATTGATATATTGGATGACTATATTCGGACACCGGAAGCGTTCCGGGGAAGTTTCGGATAAAACCGGAGCACCGGGGGGTTACCAGAACCCCTCGGGGGGTTAATGGGCCTTATGGGCCTAATGTGGAGAAGAGGAAGGGGCTGCCAGGGCAGGCTGCGCGCCCCCTCTCCCCCTGGTCCGAATTGGACAAGGAGGGAGGGGCGGCGCCCCCCCCCCCTTTCCTTCTCTCCCTCCACCTCTCCTAGTTGGACAAGGAAGGGAGCGGAGTCCTACTCCCGGTGGGAGTAGGACTCCTCCTGCGCGCCTCCTATAGGGCCGGCCGCACCCCCCCCCTTGGATCCTTTATATACGGAGGCAGGGGGGCACCCTAGGACACACAAGTTGATCCTCGTGATCGTTCCTGAGCCGTGTGCGGTGCCCCCCTCCACCATATTCCACCTTGATCATATCGTTGCAGTGTTTAGGCGAAGCCCTGCGTCGGTAGAACATCAAGATGTCACCACGCCGTCGTGCTGACGGAACTCATCCCCGAAGCTTTGCTGGATCGGAGCCCGGGGAGCGTCATCGAGCTGTACGTGTGCCAAGAACCCGAAGGTGCCAGAGTAACGGTGCTTGGATCGGTCGGATCGGGAAGACGTACGACTACTTCCTCTACATTGTGTTAACGCTTCCGTTGACGATCTACAAGGGTATGTAGATCACACTCTCCCCTCTCGTTGCTATGCATCACCATGATCTTGCATGTGCGTAGGAAATTTTTTGAAATTACTACGAAACCCAACAGTGGCATCTGAGCCTAGGTTTTCTGGTTTGATGTTATATGCACGAGTAGAACACAAGTGAGTTGTGGGCGATATAAGTCATACTGCCTACTAGCATGTCATACTTTGGTCCGGCGATATTGTTGGATGAAGCGGCCCGGACCAACATTACGCGTACGCTTACGCGAGACCGGTTCTCCCGACATGCTTTGCACAGAGGTGGCTTGCGGGTGTCCGTTTCTCCAACTTTAGTTGAACCGAGTGTGGCTACGCCCAGTCCTTGCGAAGGTTAAAACGGCATCAACTTGACAAACTATCATTGTGGTTTTGATGTGTAGGTGAGATTGGTTCTTACTTAAGCCCGTAGCAGCCACGTAAAACTTGCAACAACAAAGTAGAGGACGTCTAACTTGTTTTTGCAGGGCATGTTGTGATATGATATGGTCAAGACATGATGCTAAATTTTATTGTATGAGATGATCATGTTTTGTAACTGAGTTATCGGCAACTGGCAGGAGCCATATGGTTGTCGCTTTATTGTATGCAATGCAAACGCCCTGTAATGCTTTACTTTATCACTAAGCGGTAGCGATAGTCGTAGAAGCATAAGATTGGCGAGACGACAATGATGCTACGATGGAGATCAAGGTGTCACGCCGGTGACGATGGTGATCACGACGGTGCTTCGGAGATGAAGATCACAAGCACAAGATGATGATGGTCATATCATATCACTTATATTGATTGCATGTGATGTTTATCTTTTATGCATCTTATCTTGCTTTGATTGACGGTACCATTATAAGATGATCTCTCACTAATTATCAAGAAGTGTTCTCCCTGAGTATGCACCGTTGCGAAAGTTCTTCGTGCTGAGACACCACGTGATGATCGGGTGTGATAGGTTCTACGTTCAAATACAACGGGTGCAAAACAGTTGCACACGCAGAATACTCAGGTTATACTTGACGAGCCAAGCATATACAGATATGGCCTCGGAACACGGAGACCGAAAGGTCGAGCGTGAATCATATAGTAGATATGATCAACATAATGATGTTCACCAATGAAAACTACTCCATCTCACGTGATGATCGGACATGGTTTAGTTGATTTGGATCACGTGATCACTTAGAGGATTAGAGGGATGTCTATCTAAGTGGGAGTTCTTTTAAGTAAATTAATTGAACCTAAATTTATCATGAAACTTAGTACCTGATAGTATCTTGCTTGTTTATGCTTGTTTGTAGATAGATGGCTCGTGATGTTGTTCCGTTGAATTTTAATGCGTTCCTTGAGAAAGCAAAGTTGAAAGATGATGGTAGCAATTACACGGACTGGGTCCGTAACTTGAGGATTATCCTCATTGCTGCACAGAAGAATTACGTCCTGGAAGCACCGCTGGGTGCCAGGCCTGCTGCTGGAGCAACACCAGATGTTATGAACGTCTGGCAGAGCAAAGCTGATGACTACTCGATAGTTCAGTGTGCCATGCTTTACGGCTTAGAATCGGGACTTCAACGATGTTTTGAACGTCATGGAGCATATGAGATGTTCCAGGAGTTGAAGTTAATATTTCAAGCAAATGCCCGGATTGAGAGATATGAAGTCTCCAATAAGTTCTATAGCTGCAAGATGGAGGAGAACAGTTCTGTCAGTGAGCATATACTCAAAATGTCTGGGTATAATAATCACTTGATTCAATTGGGAGTTAATCTTCCAGATGATTGCGTCATTGACAGAATTCTCCAATCACTGCCACCAAGCTACAAGAGCTTCGTGATGAACTATAATATGCAAGGGATGAATAAGACTATTCCCGAGCTCTTCGCAATGCTGAAAGCTGTGGAGGTAGAAATCAAGAAGGAGCATCAAGTGTTGATGGTCAACAAGACCACTAGTTTCAAGAAAAAGGGCAAAGGGAAGAAGAAGGGGAACTTCAAGAAGAACGGCAAGCAAGTTGCTGCTCAGGAGAAGAAACCCAAGTCTGGACCTAAGCCTGAAACTGAGTGCTTCTACTGCAAGCAGACTGGTCACTGGAAGCGGAACCGCCCCAAGTATTTGGCGGATAAGAAGGATGGCAAGGTGAACAAAGGTATATGTGATATACATGTTATTGATGTGTACCTTACTAATGCTCGCAGTAGCACCTGGGTATTTGATACTGGTTCTGTTTCTATTATTTGCAACTCGAAACAGGGACTACGGATTAAGCGAAGATTAGCTAAGGACGAGGTGACGATGCGCGTGGGAAACGGTTCCAGCGTCGATGTGATCGCAGTCGGCACGCTACCTCTACATCTACCTTCGGGATTAATATTAGACCTAAATAATTGTTATTTGGTGCCAGCGTTAAGCATGAACATTATATCTGGATCTTGTTTGATGCGAGACGGTTATTCATTTAAATCTGAGAATAATGGTTGTTCTATTTATATGAGTAATATCTTTTATGGTCATGCACCCTTAAAGAGTGGTCTATTTTTAATGAATCTCGATAGCAGTGACACACATATTCATAGTATTGAAGCCAAAAGATGCAGAGTTAATAATGATAGTGCAAGTTATTTGTGGCACTGCCGTTTAGGTCATATCGGTGTAAAGCGCATGAAGAAACTCCATACTGATGGACTTTTGGAACCACTTGATTATGAATCACTTGGTACTTGCGAACCGTGCCTCATAGGCAAGATGACAAAAACACCGTTCTCCGGTACTATGGAGAGAGCAACAGATTTATTGGAAATCATACATACAGATGTATGTGGTCCGATGAATATTGAGGCTCGTGGCGGATATCGTTATTTTCTCACCTTCACAGATGACTTAATCAGATATGGGTATATCTACTTAATGAAACATAAGTCTGAAACATTTGAAAAGTTCAAAGAATTTCAGAGTGAAGTTGAAAATCATCGTAACAAGAAAATAAAGTTTCTACGATCTGATCGTGGAGGAGAATATTTGAGTTACGAGTTTGGTGTACATTTGAAAAATTGTGGAATAGTTTCGCAACTCACGCCACCCGGAACACCACAGCGTAATGGTGTGTCCGAACGTCGTAATCGTACTTTACTAGATATGGTGCAATCTATGATGTCTCTTACTGATTTACCGCTATCGTTTTGGGGATACGCTCTAGAGACGGCCGCATTCACGTTAAATAGGGCACCATCGAAATCCATTGAGACGACGCCTTATGAACTGTGGTTTGGCAAGAAACCAAAGTTGTCGTTTCTAAAAGTTTGGGGCTGCGATGCTTATGCGAAAAAGCTTCAGCCTGATAAGCTCGAACCCAAAATCGGAGAAATGTGTCTTCATAGGATATCCAAAGGAAACTATTGGATACACCTTCTATCACAGATCCGAAGGCAAGACTTTTGTTGCTAAATTCGGAAACTTTCTAGAAAAGGAGTTTCTCTCGAAAGAAGTGAGTGGGAGGAAAGTAGAACTTGACGAGGTAACTATACCTGCTCCCTTATTGGAAAGTAGTGCATCACAGAAAACTGTTTCAGTGACAGCTACACCAGTTAGTGAGGAAGCTAATGATGATGATCATGAAACTTCAGATCAAGATACTACTGAACCTCGTAGATCAACCAGAGTGAGATCCGCGCCAGAGTGGTACGGTAATCCTGTTCTGGAAGTCATGCTACTAGATCATGAAGAACCTATGAACTATGAAGAAGCGATGGTGAGCCCAGATTCCGCAAAATGGCTTGAAGCCATGAAATCTGAGATGGGATCCATGTATGAGAACAAAGTATGGACTTTGGTTGACTTGCCCGATGATCGGCAAGCAATTGAGAATAAATGGATCTTCAAGAAGAAGACTGACGCTGACGGTAATGTTACTGTCTACAAAGCTCGACTTGTCGCAAAAGGTTTTCGACAAGTTCAAGGGGTTGGCTACGATGAGACCTTCTCACCCGTAGCGATGCTTAAGTCTGTCCGAATCATGTTAGCAATTACCGCATTTTATGATTATGAAATTTGGCAGATGGATGTCAAAACTGCATTCCTGAATGGATTTCTGGAAGAAGAGTTGTATATGATGCAACCGGAAGGTTTTGTTGATCCAAAGGGAGCTACCAAAGTGTGCAAGCTCCAGCGATCCATTTATGGACTGGTGCAAGCCTCTCAGAGTTGGAATAAACGCTTTGATAGTGTGATCAAAGCATTTGGTTTTATACAGACTTTCGGAGAAGCCTATATTTACAAGAAAGTGAGTGGGAGCTCTGTAGCATTTCTGATATTATATGTGGATGACATATTGCTGATTGGAAATGATATAGGATTTCTGGATAGCATAAAGGGATACTTGAATAAGAGTTTTTCAATGAAAGACCTCGGTGAAGCTACTTACATATTAGGCATAAAGATCTATAGAGATAGATCAAGACGCTTAATTGGACTTTCACAAAGCACATACCTTGACAAGATTTTGAAGAAGTTCAAAATGGATCAAGCAAAGAAAGGATTCTTGCCTGTGTTACAAGGTGTGAAGTTGAGTCAGACTCAATGCCCGACCACTGCAGAAGATAGAGAGAAAATGAAAGATGTTCCCTATGCTTCAGCCATAGGATCTATCATGTATGCAATGCTGTGTACCAAACCTGATGTGTGCCTTGCTATAAGTTTAGCAGGGAGGTACCAAAGTAATCCAGGAGTGGATCACTGGACAGCGGTCAAGAACATCCTGAAATACCTGAAAAGGACTAAGGATATGTTTCTCGTATATGGAGGTGACAAAGAGCTCATTGTAAACGGTTACGTTGATGCGAGCTTTGACACTGATCCGGACGATTCTAAATCGCAAACCGGATATGTATTTACATTAAACGGTGGAGCTGTCAGTTGGTGTAGTTCTAAACAAAGCGTCGTAGCGGGATCTACATGTGAAGCGGAGTACATAGCTGCTTCGGAAGCAGCAAATGAAGGAGTCTGGATGAAGGAGTTCATATCCGATCTAGGCATCATACCTAGTGCATCGGGTCCAGTGAAAATCTTTTGTGACAATACTGGTGCAATTGCCTTGGCAAAGGAATCCAGATTTCACAAGAGAACCAAGCACATCAAGAGACGCTTCAATTCCATCCGGGATCTAGTCCAGGTGGGAGACACAGAGATTTGCAAGATACATACGGATCTGAATATTGCAGACCCGTTGACTAAGCCTCTTCCATGAGCAAAACATGATCAGCACCAAGGCTCCATGGGTGTTAGAATCATTACTGTGTCATCTAGATTATTGACTCTAGTGCAAGTGGGAGACTGAAGGAAATATGCCCTAGAGGCAATAATAAAGTTATTATTTATTTCCTTATATCATGATAAATGTTTATTATTCATGCTAGAATTGTATTAACCGGAAACATAATACATGTGTGAATACATAGACAAACAAAGTGTCACTAGTATGCCTCTACTTGACTAGCTCGTTAATCAAAGATGGTTATGTTTCCTAACCATAAACAAAGAGTTGTTATTTGATTAATGGGATCACATCATTAGGTGAATGATCTGATTGACATGACCCATTCCATTAGCTTAGCACACGATCGTTTAGTATGTTGCTATTGCTTTCTTCATGACTTATACATGTTCCTATGACTATGAGATTATGCAACTCCCGTTTGCCGGAGGAACACTTTGTGTGCTACCAAACGTCACAACGTAAATGGGTGATTATAAAGGAGCTCTACAGGTGTCTCCAAAGGTAGATGTTGGGTTGGCGTATTTCGAGATTAGGATTTGTCACTCCGATTGTCGGAGAGGTATCTCTGGGCCCTCTCGGTAATGCACATCACATAAGCCTTGCAAGCATTGCAACTAATAAGTTAGTTGCGAGATGATGTATTACGGAACGAGTAAAGAGACTTGCCGGTAACGAGATTGAACTAGGTATTGGATACCGACGATCGAATCTCGGGCAAGTAACATACCGATGACAAAGGGAACAACGTATGTTGTTATGCGGTCTGACCGATAAAGATCTTCGTAGAATATGTAGGAGCCAATATGGGCATCCAGGTCCCGCTGTTGGTTATTGACCGGAGATTTGTCTCAGTCATGTCTGCATTGTTCTCGAACCGTAGGGTCCGCACGCTTAACGTTACGATGACAATTATTATGAGTTTATGCATTTTGATGTACCGAAGGTTGTTCGAAGTCCCGGATGTGATCACGGACATGACGAGGAGTCTCGAAATGGTCGAGACATAAAGATTGATATATTGGATGACTATATTCGGACACCGGAAGCGTTCCGGGGAAGTTTCGGATAAAACCGGAGCACCGGGGGGGTACCGGAACCCCCCGGGGGGTTAATGGGCCTTATGGGCCTAATGTGGAGAAGAGGAAGGGGCTGCCAGGGCAGGCTGCGCACCCCCTCTCCCCCTGGTCCGAATTGGACAAGGAGGGAGGGGCGGCGCCCCCCCTTTCCTTCTCTCCCTCCACCTCTCCTAGTTGGACAAGGAAGGGAGGGGAGTCCTACTCGGGAGTAGGACTCCTCCTGCGCGCCTCCTATAGGGCCGGCCGCACCCCCCCCCCTTGGATCCTTTATATACGGAGGCAGGGGGCACCCTAGGACACACAAGTTGATCCTCGTGATCGTTCCTTAGACATGTGCGGTGCCCCCCTCCACCATATTCCACCTCGGTCATATCGTTGCAGTGTTTAGGCAAAGCCCTGCGTCGGTAGAACATCAAGATCGTCACCACGCCGTCGTGCTGGCGGAACTCATCCCCGAAGCTTTGCTGGATCGGAGCCCGGGGAGCGTCATCGAGCTGTACGTGTGCCAAGAACTCGGAGGTGCCGGAGTAACGGTGCTTGGATCGGTCGGATCGGGAAGACGTATGACTACTTCCTCTATGTTGTGTTAACGCTTCCGTTGACGATCTACAAGGGTACGTAGATCACACTCTCCCCTCTCGTTGCTATGCATCACCATGATCTTGCGTGTGCGTAGGAAAATTTTTGAAATTACTACGAAACCCAACACCATAGACACAACAATTGATCAAGTTGATCTTTTTAGCCGTGTGCGGTGCCCCCCTCCATCATAGTCCACCTCGATAATACTGTAGCGGTGCTTAGGCGAAGCCCTGCATCAGTAGAACATCAACATCGTCACCACGCCGTCGTGCTGGCGAAACTCTCCCTCAACACTCGGCTGGATCGGAGTTCGAGGGACATCATCGGGCTGAACTTGTGCTGAACTCGGAGGTGCCGTGCGTTCGGTACTTGATCGGTCAGATCGTGAAGATGTACGACTACATCAACCGCGTTGTGCTAACGCTTCCGCTTTCGGTCTACGAGGGTACGTGGACAACACTCTCCCCTCTCGTTGCTATGCATCACCATGATCTTGCGTGTGCGTAGGAAATTTTTTGAAATTACTACGTTCCCCAACAGTGGTCACACAGTGGATCAAGATTCCAATCTCTTTAAGTTACTAAGCTCCCAGTGAATAAAGCCCTTGGACAACTTGGGGTTTTTTTCTACGGCGGGCCCGTCTATTATGGTCAGGATGGAGCTTACGGCACTATGTGAGGATACCGAGGCGACAGTCTCATGTTGGTTAACCTTCATGTGGCCATGTCGGTTTGCTACATCTCTGTACCTTCGTGGTTGCAGAAGAACCCTAACACCATCATGGACCCATCTTTCTATGGTGTGGTGGTGGATTGGGAGCCAAAGTGCATGATGCACCAGCAGAGGCCGAACAAATTTATTGCTTTTGAAGGCATTGATGCCGGCAAGAGATTCTACGACTGTGCTGTGCAGATGAGATACGTTCATCTTTGTTGGAAAACTCAGTTTAGGCATTGGATCTACAAAGTTATTGTTGACGGTGCTCACTGATGTTATAATATGATGGATAAATAGTCAGTTGTTAGTAGCTCATTGATTCTATTGTTGTGCTCACATTATATTGTTGTTAGGACCAACCGCATAACAAAGTTCATAGCTCCATAGTGATCATGCACAACAAAAGTGTTACTCTAAACTTGAGCACAAATGCACCCGTATGAACACCAACTTCCGGAAAAATAGTAAAAAAATAAAAAAAATCTGAAACTTTTTGTCGATGAACACCAACAGATTTTCTAACACCATGCAAAGTTTCTCCATGAAAAGACATCTATAGAGGTGTGTGACAAAAAGACAAAAATGAGTGCTCCAAAATGCGTCGAGCCTCGGATTTGACTTTTTATACAGGCCTCCATAGATGTCATTTCAATGTGCAACTTTGTAGGATGTTAGAAATTTGTTGATGTCGATCCAAAGAAAATTTGATGATTTTTTATTTATTTACAAATATTTTTGAAATTTACTATTCATGCGAGTGTACTTGAGTTCGGGAGCATCAGTACAAGGCTACAAGCTGCCCTGCGTGAATTAATATTACACTAGCAAAAGAGCCCGTGCGTTGCAACGAGAGAGAAAACATAACACACGTTGTTAACTCAACAACCATCACTCAAGACCATAATAGGTCCATCTCCTTTATTTTTGCGAGGCATCATATTTGTGTTGCCGCTTATCCTCCTTCTCACCCTCGCCGGCGATGGCCTCGGTGTTCACACAAAACAACAAAAAACGTGTGTTAAATATGGTTAATCCCAAGGCGTCTCTCTCTCCCTCTCTCCTCCCTCTCTCTCTCTCTCACTTTCTCTCACTCTCGCGATGAGAAATCTGCTGTTTTCCCCTGCGACATTTTTCAGAGGTATGCATGTGTAGTTATCGATGTTTTCTTTTCTGTATATGGTTATAGTGGGGTGTTTATTTGCAATCCGGATCGCCGTCGGTATGAAAAAGAATGGATCTTGCGCTATAAATTATAAGTTTGCTTCCATAACAATATTTTAAAAATATTTAACAGGTAAAATTAACATCATATTTAGATTCCACACATTTTTCTAATAAAATTCCATATATAATATGTTAAAATCGAAGTTACGGTCTAAAAGATACAGATAATTTAGAAAATCATTTTCTTGACTCAAATATATTTCAAAAATTTAAAAATACTTAACAGGTAAAAATAATCTCATATTCATATTCTACATATTTTTGTAATCAAATTTCATATATAACATGTTCAAATTGGAGTTACGGTTTAAAAGATATGGATGATTTTAAAAAGCGTTTGTTTGACTTAAATATGGTCCGCGGACGAATTACCTAAAACATCAGGGGGGTTTCAAAAAATGTAAAATAACGGTTCGGGTGTGACTTAAATCCGGACGGCGGGTTGATTTCAAAAAAAGACAAGGACTTCTCTGAAAAATGCCATGACGGACGAAAGAAACCCAATTTGCTTTATTATTAGGTAAAGATAGGGTGGGATTTTTTTCGTTTTTCTGTTTCCTTCGGGTTATTTTTGGTTTTCTTTGTTTTTTCTTCGGTTTGGTTTTCATAGGTTTCTCTTTTTTTTTTTTTCATTATATACTTTTTTCAATGCATATCTACTTTTTCCATACACATTGTTCATTTTTCGTATACATCTAGGGGAGGGCATTCGGTAGAAACCAAAAATTCGGTTTTTACCGTTCGGTTTATTTTGAAATTGGGTTAGCAAAATTAAAAACCAAAAATTGCAAGCAAAAAATGCTAACCAAAAATTCAGTTAACCGATTTTTTCGGTTCAGTTTTCTGTTTATACCGAACACTGCTTAGAGCAACTCTAGCAGACCGCGCAAAATGCCCTGGCCCGCAAAATAACCGCCAAATTGCGGGTCGGGGCCAAAAATCTGCACGACCAGACCCCGCATCCGGCACCGGCCTGCAAAAAATTTTGCGGGGCGCGGCAAATCTTCTCCCCCAACCTCTATCTTCACGGGCTGGAAGGCCGACCCGAGCTCAACCCCCATCCGGCGCAAGATTTGGCGGGAGGGACATTTCCGCGCGCCCTTTCCCGCTCCCCGCACCCTCCGCCACCATTGCCCTCCCTCCGAAAGCTCCGGCTGCTCCTCCCCGGCCGTCCCTTGCCGCCATGGACGACCCCATGCTGTCCCCTGTCACCCTCGAGGTCGCGCACGCCCCTTCCCCTCGGGCGGATCTCGTCGCCGACCATGTTGGCCCCGCCGGCGTCGCCCAAGCACACGCCGTGCCTGCCCGCAAGCGGCAGGGCAACGTGCTTGTGCAGGGCGGGAATCCGGCTGCCCCCGTCGTGATGGCCCGCGCTCCGGCCGCCAATGCCGCTGTGCGATCCCGGCCGGCGGCGGAGAAGGCTGGCAAGGCCGCGGGCGCTAAGCGAAGGAAGGTTCCGACTTCAAGGAAGCCATCTTCTTCAACCTCTCACTCCATCCCCCCGCAAGGAGGTGCTCCGGCGATGCAAACTGTTTATATCATTTGAATTTGAACTTGTTTGTGAAACCTTATGACAAATTTCAGATTTGTAGTTTTTCTGTTTGCGGGTCGTTGCGTTGTTGCCCGAGCAGTACCCGCATAGCCGACCCGTAAAAAAGCATATTCCGCGAATATACTTTTTTACGGGTCCGTTTGGGGGGTCTGCATCCGTGCTAGACCTGGCCGGCCCGCAAAAGCGGTTTTGCGCGAACTGAAAACGCGTTTTGCGGGCCGGCGTTTTGCGGGGTCTGCTAGAGTTGCTCTTAGGAATTGACGCTTCTAGCTACCTGGGACGTGGTTCATGCGCTGTATGGCCGGAGATGTGCCTACAAAACAGTTCAAATATTTGATCGTTCGTACGCTGTATGGCTGGACGCGCGCACGCGGTCGACGGTCACATCACAACGTTTGGCGATACATGGGAGCATTGTTCGGTTTTTTTATAGAAAGACCGTAAAGGAATCCCTTACAGTATAATTGGTGCAACAAACTCAAATTGCAAATACCAAGCCTTGAACCTGGGTGGGTGGGAAGGCATCAACCCTTCCCCACCACTAGGCTATGCCTTAGTCTGCCGTTGTTCGGTTTTTCTTGTGGTTATCAGTTTAATACCATACCAATCGATTTAAATTCGGTTATTTAACTTTAAAACAGAATTTAATTGCAGCGGTGCGAAAAACCAAAAATTCGGTTTGTTCAGTTTCGGTATCGGTTCGGTATTTGGTTGGTCGGTTTCTATGCCCACCCATGTATACATCAGATACATTTTCTTATAAATGTTTAACATTCTTCAATAAATTATTAACATTCTTGTCAAATATATGTTTTGATGTCTAGTTTTCTCATACACATTGTAAATTTTTCATATACATCTAAATTATTTTTATACATGTTTAACATTTTTCAAATACATGATTAAATAATTTTCAAATACAAGTTTTTGAATACATGTTAAAAATTTCTCTAATACGGGTGGAAAAAAAATTTGAATGATATGAAATACTTTTTTAAACTATGCAGACAATTTTGTACATTGTATTTACATTTCTCTTTTAAAATATTACAAACTTACTTTTAAAAAAATTCAACACTTTTTAAAATGTACCTTATTTTTTTAATAAAATGCACATTTTTTTACATTAACTTGGGGCATCCCAATAATAGGGACACTGAGGTGAGATGAGAACACAAGAGCTATTTCTCGCTTCAAGCGAGACGATTGCTTGCGCTCGGTGAAGGAAAATTGCACGCCACTGGGCCGGCCCACCCCGAATGCTAAAATGATGGGATTCAATCCCTTGTCTCCCCGACGGTAGGCAGTTGTGCGAGCAACCAAATTTTGACAAAGTACTAGGGCGCGTACTACTTGAGGTAAAACGACCCTGATTTCCACTAGTTTTCCCCGGTTTCTCAGTTTTTCAGGGCTTTTCTCTTTTCTTTTTTTGCTTCATTTGTATACGGTTTTCTCCGGGGTCCTTTCTCCATTTTTTGTTTGGTTTTCATTTTTCTTCTCCAATTTTGTCTGGTTTTCTTTTTTCCTCCACTTTTTCTGTTGCTTTTTCTTATGTTTATTTTCGTTTCCTATATTTTTGTATGTGCGAAAAACATTTTTAAATGAATGATCAACATTTTTGTACATGTTCAACATTGTCCGAATGCTTGTTAAACATTTCAATACTTTTTCAACATTTTCTTATACTTGTTGACATTTTATAATAATTTTAAAACATTTTTAAAACACTTTTTCAACATTTTCAAATACTTGTTCAACATTTTTAAATTCTTGTTCAACATTTTTTTAATATTTATTCGACATTTTTCAAATACTCGCTAAACATTTTTCAAATGGGTTTTTGAAGTGTGTTTTTTGTAGTATATATACAAAGTATAATGAAAAGTACAATAATAAAGCAAAAAAACAAGAAAAATAAATAAAAATAAAACAGCTCATGGCCTCCCGCCCAGTTGGGCGGTCCCATCTGAGGCTCTCGCTGACGCAAGAGCTCCCCCTCGTCTCGCTTAAAGTGAGAAATAGGGATGCCCAGATGAGAGGAGACACATCCGCTACCTCCAATGTGATAACCTTTTGCGCAGTTCGCGTGTGATGGGCCGGGCAATTATGAGTCTATGGTGAGTGCTCCTCTTGAGTGTAACTTTCTTCTTCCAGTTTTCCAAAAAAAGGCTGCCGATTTTAAATAAGTTTCAAAAATAATAGTTGATTTTTTTAAAGAAAAGTCATGAATTTATTATTTATTCTAAAAATTTAAAAGGTTCACAAATTATAAAACGATTTCTAAATTTTAAAATCATGGACATTATGTGAGTATGTTTGAAAATTTTGAACCTTTGTTATAAAAAGAACTTTTTTTAAAACAACGACATTGTTTTAAGAAAAGGGAAATGGGAAAGAGGAAACATTAAAAAGACAAACATGGAAGAAATAAAAAACCAATAAGGAAAACACAACAAAAGTAAGGAGAATAAAAAGGCGGACGAGAACATTCTACAAGCTTCCTAAAACTGGACCCAAAATTTGGTAATCACTAGTGGCAGTTGAGCCGGCACACCAAGCGATGAGTGATTGTCAAAATAATACTGATAGAAACGCTCATACATACGTATATACACTTACCCTTATGAACGCACACATCTACACCCTACCGATATGAGCATCTCCGAACGACTAAGCCATCACATCATCTTGAGATTGATAAAGTTGCCACGGACGTCTTTTAATTCATTTTTTGCGGTTATAGATATCTTTTAGTTGACGGAAACATCTTTTCTCACTGAACAAACATCGTTGGAAGGCCTGAAATAAATCTAAAAAAGTGCGAGCATCAATATCAAGTCTAGGACTTGAACCCTGGTTGGGTTGGGATACCACTGTACTCCTAACTATCCAACCACAGGTCAACTATTTCTTAACAAGAAGGGTTAGCCTCGACAACATATTACATTGCTTTTCTCACCCACGTCTCTCTAGAAACCCTAGGCGCCATGGATCCTTGTTGGTATGTCATCCCAACAAAGCTGGCCAAACGGGTCGGGCCAACCAAGCCAGCCCGCAAGCACGCCAGCACAGCCTGCCATGGGCCAGGCACAACAGGGGCTTGGAGGCTGCGCATGCAAGCCGAGACAACACGCCCCATTTTTTAGAATTATATATATGTTCTAAAATACAAGCCAATAAACCTAAAAACTGCCCAGCATGCTAAAAAGCATGCAACCTAGCATGCTAAATGTGCCACGGGCTGGCCCGTTGATTAGGCGGGTCGTGCCTTGGCTAGAGGACACAGCACGTGGGCCGGCACGAAACAACCCGGCTAATAATCATGCCACGGCGGGCCGTGCTGTGCCAGGCCCGATTAAACTGAGTCGGGCCATGCCGGCACGTTTGGCCAGCTCTGACTTCCGACCATGTGCTCGTTGGTCTACCCGAGATCTAGAGGCTCTCGTAGCGTTTGGAGATGTGGTGAAGGCGGCTCCACTCTGGTTGGTGGGGGAAGTTCCTCTTTCTCTAGCGTAGGTTGTCTTGTCAGGATGACAAGAAGAAGGAGGTGTTACCAAAAGAGTCAATTACACCGGTGGTGCTAGAACTTGGCGTAAACAGTTATTTTGGTGCTAGAACTTGCAGTATACATTAAAGTGGTGCAAAAACTTGACTTGAACATGCAAATACGATACTAATCTCGTTTGTATACGCCGGCGAAGCTGACGAAGCATGACAGGATGGCGTACGGCCCGCTGTCAGTGACCATATGGTGCAGACTAGGCGTGTGTTCTCTTTTTTGCAGAAAAGAACTCAATTTTTATTATTTTTTGTTTTGTATGTGTGGCATCAGGTGGTCTCACCTGTCAGCCAAACATCACAAATTTTGTTGGTATTAGAGAGAAGGGTTAATTAGATAAATGCCACTCCAATTATGGCGATTCATAAAAATGCCATTGCAATTTCCAAACTTTGAAAAATGCCACTGCAAATTTTGCAATCTTTGAAGAACACCACTGCAGACTTCGAAAAATGTCACTGAAAGTGGCATGAAATGGCATTTTTCAAAGTTTGGAAATTGCGGTGGCATTTCTCAGAATCGCCATAATTAGAGTGGCATTTATCAAATTAACCCACTAGAGAGAAAAGTATAAGCCAGGCAAGGATTCGAACCGGTGACCTATTGTCAACCGAGAGCACGGCTAGCAAACACACCAGATAACAACTGATGTTCTATAAGCATAATCAGTCTTTATATCTTCGCCAAATAATGTAAAATAAGATTTTTCATTCAAATAAAAAAGATACCGCCGTGGGATTTAGTACCAGCGACCTGACAATTACCACGAGGAGGACCTAGCAAGTATACAACAAATGCCATTTTATTTGCAAAAAAACAAAAACAAATGCCATTTCATGCCTTAATATAGGATTGTTAACCTTTATGTCTACCACAGTACCCCCGCTCACCCGCAAAAAAAGACAGTACGTCCGCTTGGCTAAACAGACTGCAGTTAGTGCGGTTCATTTTAAACATGTTAGTTTTTTTCCTTATTTTTAGCCTGAAAAACTGTAAACTGTAATTGTAAATACATACTCATTTGAGAACCTGCACTCCGAGGCATACTAGGCTAGTTTTTTGTACGCATATATTTATATTGATTTAAGAATACATAACCTGTTTTTAGAAAACACACAAATTTTACTAAAATGCATGAACACTTAAAAAAACATAAAAACATTAAAGCTTGCACAATTTTATATACAACATGAATATTTTTTTAAAAAATTGTAATTTTTTTGAACTGATATGATAAAAAATTTAGATACACATATTTTCTAAAATTACTTCAGATTTTATTTAAAATGCAAAAACTTTGTAATTATACAATTAATCATAATTTAATTTGATGGATTTTTAAAAATTAATAGATGAGCATTGTTTTAGTCTAATATATTTTATTTATATGTATATTATTTACAATTACAATTTACATTACAACTTTTGAAAAGTGAAAAAATAACATAAATTGTAGCCCAAGAGCACGTACAGTTATAGACATAAACTGTAACAATTATATTTACACATGAGAGTACATAGTTGCTGTGGCACGCTCTCCTAATTGTTTTACTTTGTTAGCTGGCTCGAAACCCCATGGCCCTAACCCTTTTTAGGATTAAAATTCTTGAGTTATGTTACTTAATTCCAAGATATAAAATGTGTGTATGCTTCTATGTCATGTTGTGAGCTCTGGGCTGATGGTTAGCTGCGCACGCAGTTTGGACCGAGGCCACCGGAACGCCGCCATTGGCGGCATATTTTTCATTCGAATAAAATTTGTGATGTTCCACTAACAAGCACTAATAGAAAAAGGGCTATTTGTCCTGGTTCATAAGGCCCATCTGTCCCGGTTGTGAAACCGGGACTAAAGGGTCGTTACTAATGCCCTAGGCCTTTAGTCCCGGTTCTTATACCAACCGGGACAGATGGGCCTCCATGTGGCCGCTCCGGCGAGCCCAGGCAGGAGGGCCTTTGGGCCCGGTTGGTAGCACCAACCGGGACCAATAAGCTTCCACGCGTCAGCATTTCAGGGGCTGTTTTTTTTAAAGGAGGTGGTTTAGGAGTTTTGGGGGTTAATTAGGTTGTTATAGGTAGCTAATAGAGAGATGTGTCCTCTCCTATCTCCGTGCTACTGCTATACTGCTATTTCTAAACATGACTTAGATTGAAGTGAGGCAACATATGGTGCATGTCGAAAGTAATACTAATCCTAACTTGATCAAGTTTGGATTGTACTACTTTCGACATGCACCACATGCATGTTGCCTTCACTTCAATCCAATCCATATTCATTTCACCCACAAATATATAATAACTCTTCATGCTCGCATCATGCATCATCATAATAACAAGTCCTACTAATCATCATCATATAACTTCTACTCATTATTAATAACAAGTCATGCGATCATCATCCTGATAGTCATCGAACCAACCCTACTTAATTGTTCTTAGCACATGATCATCAGTATTATGCACGACCTAAATACCCTATTTAAGGTAAAATAGCATAAAACAATATAGACCCTGACTCTCCATTATGGAGAATGGAGGAGAATGGAGATCATCCTGTCTCCAATTCTTGCGCGGCGCTTCCTTTTGCTTCCAAGAACCTCCTTACGACTGTCCATACATTTTTTCCATTCTCTGATTAGCATGCATGTCTCCACTTCTTTTAGAAATTCGGTATGGACAGTTGAGATTCGTAGGATGACCTGGATATATGTTCAAAACACGAAGGCTGCCATTCTGATACATCAAATGAGGCACACAATCCTCTGGGATTCTCTGTTGAAAAACATAGGAACAACTTCATAGTTAGCAATGATGTACTAGTTTTAGAAGTATGCAAAAGATGCACGGATGTCGTAATAGTAAAAAATCTTACCAGGGTATCTCCATGGTAGTTACCGTAGTTCAACACGTGCACTAGTGGCACGTATTGACCATAATGTTGAGGAGTTTGATTGTAGATATTGTAATTCTCAAGATCAGTACAAAATCCGACCAGATGATTTTTCTCCTGATAAGTTAACTTGGAGCCATCGGTGTAGTGGGTTTTGTCTACCATGTTCCGCACATTGTTTGAACAATCAAAATAAGTTGTCAATGGAAATAAGTTGTCAACTATTTTGAAATAAACAATATAAATTACTTAATAATTAACTATGTTTGAGAAACTCACATAGCGGTAGAACTGGAGGCGTATCAACAAGGACCCAAATGTCCATATTGTCTTGGTCGATGTCAGGATCACCAAGATCCATGGTGACAAGCATACCCTCATCAAAACCATACATCTTGCAAAATGCTTCCCAATTTTTACAACCAAAATGGGTTACGCTCTCAGCATTATACAGATTTACTTCAAAATCCACATCATGATGGGTCCTTAGGTGAATTTTCTTCGTTTCAAAATTTTCATGGTCTTCAAAATCCATCCTCTCCAAGACATAGCGTCTTGCATGGCATGGGATAAGCTATACTCGAATTGTAAAAGATGAAATTACACATTGAAATATTTGAAGTCGTGCTTAATTACGAAAATAACACTTGTCGCTGTTGCGTACCATTTCAACATCGAAGGTCTCCTCGAGCTTAATGCTAAAGCGCCGATCATCGTTCGGGTGAGGCCTGTCGCACAAACCTCGATCATCGTGGCACCAGCCGCACTCCCCCGGGAGACTTTCGTCGTCCGATGACGACATTTCCTACGTTCATAATTCAAAGATTAAACTTGTACAATTAAATATATGTACTACAAAAACTAAATTAGATAATTATTATTCATCACGGGTTGACTATCGGTTTGTCGAGTCTTTTCTTGAAAACTCTCAGCTCACGTGGTGTATACATTCGACCGTTGATGATGGTCGCTCCTCCATTTGTTCCCGAGTGCATTACACCAAAATGTCTAGCACACGGGAACGAAGGAGAAGCGACCCCCACAACAACAGTCGGGATTCTTCGTCCTCTCATATATATATATATATATATATGGTGGAACTCTCCCTCACTGATTCCTCTCTGACATTTGCGACCGTCAGTGATGGTAGCTCCTCCTTTCGTTCCCGAGTGCATTACACCAAATTGTCTAGCACATAGGAACGAAGGAGAAGCTACCCCCACGACAACAGTCGGGATTCTTCGTCCTCTGATATATGGTGGAGACTCGACAGACTTAAAGTCAACCCGAAATATCGTTTAATTATCTTTTTAAAAGAGGATTTAGCTGGTCTCACCTCGAGGTCGGAGGGGGTCGGTGACGGGGACGACGGAGGGGATGATGGAGGGGCCGAGGGCTCCTAGATTTCTGCGAAAACAAAAACCCTATAAGCTATCAACTAATCATATGCATACGCCTTGCATAGTGCTCTCCAATTTTAGCATTCAAAGTAGGAGTAGTTTTCCAATTTGAGCATTCAATAAGCAAAATCAAATCGCAAAATAAGGTAGTATTCAAATAAGGATGCATTCAATTATAAGCAAAACTACATCATCTCCATGCGTCCGTATATCGTCGAATATTATCACTAATACACCTCGAATACTATCATACATATAGCATCGCCAGTACAGCTAGAACCGTAGCACCCGACGGGTATCGGCGCGGGCGGTGGACACCCAAAGAGAAGGAACCATCACAGGATCGCTCCAGTGAGATCCCTGAAGAACCTGCCAGGTATTGTCGAACCTGCCCTCCAACGCAACCATGTAGCGACGGACGTGCTCGTCCTCCTCGCTGACACGGTGACGTACCACCTCAGCGGTGTCCAGAAGCCTCGGCACCGTCACTCGCCCACGCGACTGCCACCAAACAAGGATCGGGTCAAAGACGGGCTGGCTCCTCACCAACCTACGCCCCCCGGAAGGTAGCACCTCCCAAAACCAGCCCGGCGGAGCCCAGTCCCGGACATGGCCCCTTTGATCAAGCCGGCCTCCTCCGTCGAGTCGACGACGAGGATGCGGGATAGGCATCGTCGACATCGATGCGGGAATAATTGCTTTAACTAAAAAAATAAACTAGTTCTATTAATTTCCTTGCTAAAAATAAACTACTTCTATAGTAAAATAAAGTAGTTTTATTAAATCAACTAGTTCAACTACTAATTAAGCACGTACTATAAATAAAATAAAGTAGTACCTACTAAAAATAAACTACTTCTATATATAGTAAAATAAAGTAGTTTTATTAATTAATCAACTAGTTCAACTAAAAATAAACTAACTTTAAATGCACTAACAGTAGAACTAATAACCTAAAATAAAACTATACAGCCTAAAAATGCTATGAACAAAAAACTATGAACAAAAAAAACTATACAGCCTAAAAATGCTATGAACAAAAAACTATGAAAAAAAGACTATGAACAAAAAAATGCTAAAAATGCACTAACGGATCGGGATGGGAAGGTGCTCACTGGGGGCTCGAGGCAGGACGGTGACGAGGACGACGACGAGGCCGGCGACAATGACGGTGACGAGGACGG
Source organism: Triticum urartu (assembly GCF_003073215.2). Taxonomy (NCBI): domain Eukaryota; kingdom Viridiplantae; phylum Streptophyta; class Magnoliopsida; order Poales; family Poaceae; genus Triticum; species Triticum urartu. The sequence continues at coordinate 716,299,382 of NC_053028.1, forward strand.
CGGGCTCGTGGGGGAGGGGTTACGCGCGTGCGCGGCGATGCCTCGGGGAGGAGCAGCGACGGCGATGGCGAGGACGACGCCGGCGGTGGGTCAGGGGCGCGGCGACGGCGTCGGGGGAGGGGCTCGGGACGGCGACGGCGACGACGACGAGGAACGGCCTGGCGGCGTCAGGGGGAATGGGAGTAGTTGGGAAATTTTCACAAGTGCTACCTTATATAGCAAAACCAATGGTACCGGTTCGTGGCACCAACCGGTACCAATGCCCACCTACGGTCCCGGTTGGTGCCACGAACCGGGACCATAGGCCTTGTGCTGGCACGGTGCGGTGGGAAGTTTAGTCCCACCTCGCTAGTTGGGAGGGGCTCGGAGTGGTTTATAAGCTTCGCTGACGCCACCCACTCGAGCTCCTCTCTATTGCAGGCCTACGGTCCTAATCTCTACTTTGCCATGCCTGTTGAGCCTATTGGGCCTTCTGCGGGCCTGAATCCTGGCCCATTGTAGGGTTTCTAGTCGTATTCAGGCCGTGGATGTCCAGTAGGTGGCATTTTTTCCTTTTTTTCTTTTTATTTTTTTATTTCTACTTAAAACTAAACACTTATAGTTTTTTAGTGATTTCTTTTTGCTTTTAGGTCACAAAAATTATAAACTTTCTGTTAGTGCCATTAGTTTTAAAATTTGAATTTTTTTAAATGTATGTGAATCACTAGTTTTATGAATAAATTTACTATAAAAATAAATGCTATTAATGTTTTGAACAAAAAATACTTTGTTAATATAAGTTGCATAAATTTTATATAATTTTAGTTTCAAAAATACTAGAGGTTTATATAAGCTTTTTGGTTGATTCCTTTTGCTATTATAGTTTTATAAAAGCTTTTTAGTTGATTCTTTTTGCTATTGAAGAATATTATAGTTTTATTTTAGTTCATCAAAACAAAATATTTTAATTGATTTTAGTTTTTTAGTTGATCATAACAAATATTATAGTTTTATGCATTTTATTATTTTTCATGCATTTACTGCTTTTTTGAGCTATAAGACCCGGAAATTGAAAAGCATTTCAAATGAACTCCGAAAAGGTTGAAAATTGGCATGGTATCATCATTTCACCCACATAGCATGTGCAAGAAAGTTGAGAGGGTTACGGCAAAAACTATATGCACTTCGTGTACAAAACGGACAATCTCTTTCCAAGTATCAGGGTTTCGGACGAAAGCTCATCTGTTACAAAGGGATTTCATTTTTTTTGAACTTATTTGAACTTCATAGTTTTTCTGTGTTCAAAATGCACCATTCAAAGCCACATCATCAATTTTCAACCCTTTCTGACTTCATTTGTTATTTTCCATGCATTTACTGATTATTTTGAGCTATAAGACCATGAAATTGAAAAGCACTACAAATGAACTCTGAAAAGGTTGAAAGTTGGCATGGTATCATCATTTCACCCACATAGCATGCCCGGTATCAGGATTTCATATGGACATGGATGCACTTCGTGTACAAAACGGACAATCTATTTCGAAGTATCAGGATTTCATACGGAAACTCGTCTGTTACAACAGGCATTTCAAATGAACTACGAAAAGGTTGAGAGTTGGCATGGTATCATCACAATAGTTGTGGAGAGAAAGTCTTCAATTTTTTTCGCTTGTGTGCTTAGCTTATTGCGCCATAACCATGGATAATCTTCATCGTTTATCAGGATGCTTGGGTCAACCTTGACTTTGAAGGGAGGAATTTCATGAAACTTTTCATAATCTTCAGACATGTCTGTCTTGCCCTCCACTCCCACTATGTCCCTTTTTCCAGAAAGAACTATGTGGCGCTTTGCCTCATCATATGATGTATTCGCTTCCTTATCTTTTCTTTTTCTCCGTTTGGTAGACATGTCCTTCACATAGATAACCTGTGCCACATCATTGGCTAGGACAAATGGTTCGTTAGTGTACCCAAGATTGTTCAGATCCACTGTTGTCATTCCGTACTGTGGGTCTACCTGTACCCCGCCTCCTGACAGATTGACCCATTTGCACTTAAACAAAGGGACCTTAAAATCATGTCTGTAGTCAAGTTCCCATATGTCCATTATGGAACCATAATATGTGTCCTTTCCCCTCTCGGTTGCTGCATCAAAGTGGACACCGCTGTTTTGGTTGGTGCTCTTTTGATCTTGGGTGATCGTGTAAAATGTATTCCCATTTATCTCGTATCCTTTGTAAGTCAATACCCTGGACAACGAGTACAGCTCATCACAAACAGTGGTGTCACCTCTGAGACGTGTTGATGACCCACAAGTATAGGGGATCTATCGTAGTCCTTTCGATAAGTAAGAGTGTCGAACCCAACGAGGAGCAGAAGGAAATGATAAGCGATTTTCAGTAAGGTATTCTCTGCAAGTACTGAAATAAGTGGTAACAGATAGTTTCGTGGCAAGATAAATTGTAACGAGCAACAAGTAACAAAAGTAAATAAAGTGCAGCAAGGTGGCCCAATCCTTTTTGTAACAAAGGACAAGCCGCAACAAACTCTTATAATAGGAAAAGCGCTCCCGAGGACACATGGGAATATCGTCAAGCTAGTTTTCATCACGTTCATATGATTCGCGTTCGGTACTTCGATAATTTGATATGTGGATGGACCGGTGCTTGGGTGCTCTTCTTACTTGAACAAGCATCCCACTTATGATTAACCTCTATTGCAAGCATCCGCAACTACAACAAAAGTATTAAGGTAAACCTAACCATAGCATGAAACATATGGATCCAAAGCAGCCCCTTACGAAGCAACGCATAAACTAGGGTTTAAGCTTCTGTCACTCTAGCAACTCACTAGCACCAATCCTGGACTTTGAGACAAGAATTGGATACAAGAGATGAACTAGGGTCTGGAGATGAGATGGTGCTGGTGAAGATGTTGATGGAGATTGCCCTCTCCCGATGAGAGGAGCGTTGGTGATGACGATGGTGATGATTTCCCCCTCCCGAAGGGAAGTATCACCGGCAGAACAGCTCTGCCGGAGCTCTAGATTGGTTCAGCCAAGGTTCCGCCTCGTGGCGGCGGAGTCTCGTCCCGAAAAGTTCCTCTTGGTTTTTTCTCATCGGAAGACTTCATATAGCAGAGGATGGACGTCGGAGACCCACCAGGGGGCCCACGAGGTAGGGGGCGCGCCCTAGGAGAGGGGGCGCCCCCCCCCCCACCCTCGTGAGCAGGGTGTGGTCCCCCTGGACTTCATCTTTGGCGAGGATTTTTCTTTATTTATTTTAAGATATTCCATGGAGTTTCAGGACTTTTGGAGTTGCGCAGAATAGGTCTCTAATATTTGCTCCTTTTCCAGCCCAGAATTCCAGCTGCCGGCATTCTCCCTCCTTATGTAAACCTTGTAAAATAAGAGAGAATAGCCATAAGTATTGTGACATAACGTCAAATAACAGCCAATAATGCAATAAATATCGATATAAAAGCATGATGCAAAATGGACGTATCAACTCCCCCAAGCTTAGACCTCGCTTGTCCTCAAGCAAAAAGCCGATAACAATAAATATGTCCTCATGTTTAGAGGTAGAGGCGTCGATAAAAATAAAATACGGACATGAAGGCATCATGATTATTCTCATAACAGCAACATATATAGATTTTTTCATATGATTACTTATGTTCAAGCGATGATCTTTTCACCATGCAAAAGTATGAATCATAAGCCTTATTGGGCTCCAACAAACTATAATCTCAGTCATCGAAACAATTGCAAATTATCATAACATCGGAAAGATTCTATGTCAGAGCTTAAAAGCAAGTCCACATACTCAACTATCATCTAGTCCTTCATAATTGCTAACACTCACGCGATACTTGTGGTTACGGAGTTTTAATCGGACACATAGAAAGATAGGGGCTTATAGTTTTGCCCCACAACCTTTTACCTCAAGGGTAATGTCAACAATAATGGTTCATGCTCCCCTACATCCAATTATATATATATATATATATATCATGTTCTTTCCAACATGCTAAGCTTGCCAAAGGATAAAATGAAAAAGAAAAGGTGAAGATCACCATGACTCTTGCAAAAGGTAGAAGATAATAATAAAAGATAGGCCCTTCGCAAAGGGAAGCAAAGGTTGCCATGCGCTTTTATGGTTGGATGCACAAAATCTCAATGCGAAAGAACGTCACTTTATATTGCCCCTTGTGATGTGAACCTTTATTATGCAGTCCGTCGCTTTTATTACTTCCACATCACAAGATCGTATAAAGCTTATTTCTCCCACACCAATCAATCATACATATTTAGAGCAATTTTTATTGCTTTGCACTGATGACAACTTACTTGAAGGATCTTACTCAATCCATAGGTATATATGGTGGACTCTCATGGCAAAACTGGTTTAAGGGTATTTGGAAGCACAAGTAGTATCTCTACTCAGTGCTGAGAATTTGTCTAGCATGAGGGAGAAAGGCAAGCTCAACAAGTTAGAGGATCCATGACAACATACTTTGTCTCCCGAACCCGTAGGGTCTACACACTTAAGGTTCGGTGACGCTAGGGTTGTGAAGATATGTATATGCAGTAACCCGAATATTGTTCGGAGTCCCGGATGAGATCCCGGACGTCACGAGGAGTTCCGGAATGGTCCGGAGGTAAAGAATTATATATAGGAAGTGTTGTTTTGGCCATCGGGACAAGTTTCGGGGTTATCGGTATTGTACCGGGACCACCGGAGGGGTCCCGCGGGCCCACCGGGTGGGGCCACCTGTCCCGGGGGGCCACATGGGCTGTAGGGGGTGCGCCTTGGCCTATATGGGCCAAGGGCACCAGCCCTACTAGGCCCATGCGCCTAGGGTTTCCATGGGGAGGAGTCCCACTAGTGGAAGGCACCCCGAGGTGCCTTGGGGGGGAGGGAAACCTCCCCTGGGCCGCCGCACCTAGGAGATTGGATCTCCTAGGCTGTGCACCACCCCCCCTTGGCCCTCCTATATATAGTGGGGGAGAGGAGGGACTTCATACCCCAGCCCCTGGCGCCTCCCTATCTCCCCGTTACGTTCTCCCTCTTGTAGTATAGGCGAAGCCCTGCTACTGTGACGCCCTGCATCCACCACCACGCCGTCGTGCTGCTGGATCTTCATCAACCTCTCCTTCCCCCTTGCTGGATCAAGAAGGAGGAGACGTCTCTCCCATCCCGTACGTGTGTTGAACGCGGAGGTGCCGTCCGTTCGGCGCTGGTCATCGGTGATTTGGATCACGTCGAGTACACCTTCCTCATCCCCGTTCTTTGAACGCTTCCGCGCGTGATCTACAGAGGTATGTAGATGCAATCCGATCACTCGTTGCTAGATGAACTCCTAGATGGATCTTGGTGAAACGAGTAGGAATATTTTTGTTTTCTGCAACGTTCCCCAACAGTGGCATCATGAGCTAGGTCTATGCGTAGTTCTTCTTGCGCGAGTAGAACACAATTTGTTGTGGGCGTAGATTTGTCAACTTTCTTGCCGTTACTAGTCTTTTCTTGCTTCAGCGGTATTGTGGGATGAAGCGGCCCGGACCAACCTTACACGTACGCTTACGTGAGACCGGTTCCACCGACTAACATGCACAAGTTGCATAAGGTGGCTGGCGGGTGTCTGTCTCTCCTACTTTAGTTGGAGCGGATTCGATGAACAGGGTCCTTATGAAGGGTAAATAGAAGTTGACAAATCACGTTGTGGCTTTAACGTAGGTAAGAAGATGTTCTTGCTAGAACCCTAATTCAGCCACGTAAAACTTGCAACAACAATTAGAGGACGTCTAACTTGTTTTTGCAGCAAGTGGTTTGTGATATGATATGGCCAAAGTTGTGATGAATGATGAATGATCTATATGTGATGTATGAGATGTTCATGCTATTGTAATAGAAATCACGACTTGCATGTCGATGAGTATGACAACCGGCAGGAGCCATAGGAGTTGTCTTTATTCTTTTATATGACCTGCGTGTCATTGAGAAACGCCATGTAAATTACTTTACTTTATTGCTAAACGCGTTAGCCTTAGTAGTAGAAGTAAGAGTTGGCGAGCAACTTCATGGAGACACGATGATGGAGATCATGATGATGGAGATCATGGTGTCAAGCCGGTGACAAGATGATCATGGAGCCCCAAGATGGAGATCAAAGGAGCTATGTGATATTGGCCATATCATGTCACGTTTATTATTTGATTGCATGTGATGTTTATCATGTTTTGCATCTTGTTTACTTAGAACGACGGTAGTAAATAAGATGATCCCTCATAATAATTTCAAGAAGTGTTCCCCCTAACTGTGCACCGTTGCGACAGTTCGCTGTTTCAAAACACCACGTGATGATCGGGTGTTTTATTCAGACGTTCACATACAACGGGTGTAAGACAGATTTACACATGCAAACACTTAGGTTGACTTGACGAGCCTAGCATGTACAGACATGGCCTCGGAACACAGAAGACCGAAAGGTCGAGCATGAGTCGTATAGAAGATACGATCAACATGAAGATGTTCACCGATGTTGACTAGTCCGTCTCACGTGATGATCGGACACGGCCTAGTTAACTCGGATCATGTAATACTTAGATGACTAGAGGGATGTCTAATCTAAGTGGGAGTTCATTAATATTTTGATTAGATGAACTTAATTATCATGAACTTGCAAACTCAGCCCAGAACTTTCTCTCGATTTTTCTCCACTGCGACCCATCAGCGGGTGCTCCCAACTTCCCGTCTTTCTTACGGTCCTCACTGTGCCATCGCATCAACTTGGCATGCTCTTTATTTCTGAACAGTTGTTTCAACCGTGGTATTATAGGAGCATACCACATCACCTTCACAGGAACCCTCTTCCTGCGGGGCTCGCCCTCAACATCACTAGGGTCATCTCGTCTGATCTTATACCGCAATGCACCACATACCGGGCATGCGTTCAAATCCTTGTACGCACCGCGGTAGAGGATGCAGTCATTAGGGCATGCATGTATCTTCTCCACCTCCAATCCTAGAGGGCATACGACCTTCTTTGTTGCGTACGTACTGCCGGGCAATTCGTTATCCTTTGGAAGCTTCTTCTTCAATATTTTCAGTAGCTTCTCAAATCCTTTGTCAGGCACAACATTCTCTGTCTTCCACTGCAGCAATTCCAGTACGGTACCGAGCTTTGTGTTGCCATCTTCGCAATTGGGGTACAACCCTTTTTGTGATCCTCTAACATGCGATCGAACTTCAGCTTATCCTTTTCACTTTCGCACTTTTCCCTTGCATCAACAATGACCCGATGGAGATCATCATCGGGCACATCGTCTGGTTCCTCTGGATCTTCAGCTTCCTCCGTTGCAGCATCACCGTATTCAGGGGGCACATAGTTGTCATCGTCCTCTTCTTCTTCGTTGTCTTCCATCATATACCCTATTTCTCCGTCCTTCGTCCAAACATTATAGTGTGGCATGAAACTCTTATAAAGCAGGTGGGTGTGAAGGATTTTCTTGTCAGAGTAAGACCTCGTATTCCCACAATTAGGGCATGGACAACACATAAAAGCATTCTGCTTGTTTGCCTCAGCCACTTCGAGAAAATTATGCACGCCCTTAATGTACTCAGAGGTGTGTCTGTCACCGATCCATTGCCGGTTCATCTGCGTGCATTATATATAATTATGTGTGTCAAAAGTAAGAAAATTAGACAAGTATCTATCTAAAGTAAGATTTTTTTTTTCTTTCAGAAAGAAGATAAGAACAAGAGGCTCACCACGGTGGTGCCGGCGACGAGATCGGCGCGGGCGATCGACGGCGGTGAAGACGAGGACGGGGCGTGACGGAGCGCTAAACCTAGACAAATCTCGGAAAAAATGGAGCTCGGAGGTCGAGCTTCGAGAGGAGAAAGCTTAACTAGTGTGGCTCGGGCATTTCATCGAACACCTCACATGCATAAGAGGTGAGCTAGAGCACCCAAATGCCCTTCCTCGCCGGCCAGCAAAAAACAGAGCACTGTGGAGTGCTCTGCTCGCCGACGATGGGGTATATATAGGCAACTCATTTGTCCCGGTTCGTGGCTGGAACCGGGACTAAAGGCCATCCTTCTGTCCCGGTTCATGCCATGAACCGGGACCAATGGTTGTGGGCCAGGAGCGAGGCCCATTGGTCCCGGTTCGTGCCAAGAGTCGGGACAAATGGGCCCAGACGAACCGGGACCAATGCCCACGAGGCCCCGGCCGGCCCCCTGGGCTCACGAACCGGGACAAATGTCTCCATTGGTCCCGGTTCATGGCAGAACCGGGACTAATGGGCTGGCCAGGCCCGAACGAAAGCCCCTTTTTCTACTAGTGAAGTGGGACCGATTGGATGCCACACACTTGTCAGGGCCTTTTCGTGAGAAAAAAACACAGGTTTATTTGCAAAAAGAGCACGCCACACTTCCAGTTTTCACCATGCAGTCACTGACGGTGGGCCCAATGCCACGCTGTAATGCCTCATCTGCGTCACAACCGTATACAAATGAGAGTTGCACCGTATTTGCAAGTTGAAGCCAAGTTTTTGCACCACTTTAATGTATGCTGCAACTTCTAGCACCAAAGTGACCGTTTACGCCAAGTTCTAGCACCATCGGTGTAATTGACTCTTACCAAAATGTAACAGGTCCTCCCAACTCTTAACGTGCCGGTGCTGTACATGTGTTCACATTGTATGTAACTGTGTTGTACGTTTCCCTTAGTTTCTAGGATCTCACACTGTAGATAGACTACAACGACGGGAGCAGTTGGGGGCTCGTCATATATTGTACCATCTCTGTAACACTTTCAATACAATAGTATAGTGTGCCATCTCTTTCCTCTAGCTTGGTATCAATCCCATGACCTTTGAGGACATCTTCGGTGAGCACCCTTCTTCCACCGCCAGCTCGTCGACTGCCCACTCCTCCCATGACCTCTCCTTCCCTCCTCTCCTCCACCACCTTTGTTGCCTCTTCGGCCATCACACCTGTAGTTCCTCCTGCCGCCGCTCTGCCGGTGGATCCCACTCTTCTCAACTTCCATAATGACCACATCTTCAACCACATATATCTGTTTCAAACTCGATCCGGTCGAGAACAACTAAATAAATGCCGTACCATCTTCACATGTGTCCTCAGGCAATACCGGGTCCATGACCATATCGAGCGACTGCCTTCTCTCAACCCCGATGCTGCCTAGATTGTCGTCAACAACCGGCTCACCCTCTCGATCTACTTCACCTTGGCCGACTGACGGAACATTGGATGCCAGGGTATCTGCTATACTTAGTAAATGAGCCTCCTCGAAAATATCAGGGGTGAATGGAAAATAAACATGGAGATGATTATCTCAATATTATGCTCTTATCTGTCTCGAAAAGACGAGAACCCTCGCCACCTCCACCATATCACCACAGAAGACCCCAGAAAAACCTGATGACGCGAGCAATGACGAACTCGGGGGGGCTAAGGCCGCGACCATACTGGACACACGACACCGAGATGGGTTGCCCTTGCAGCCCACTCTACCGACCGAGCATTTAATGCCCGACCAGGCTACCCTGCATAGCCCAGTGCAGGCCTTTATTTCCATGGAAAAAATATTTTTTTGTTTTGCCATGGCAAATTTACCTTTATTTCCATGTTAAATTTACTTTAGCATACATGGAAAATTTTAATTTTTGTTGCCATGGCAATAAAAGGTTTTGTATATTCCACTTTTTTTGGAGATCTTTTTTTTATTTTCCCCATGCACTTTTTTATTTTGTAGATACTGTGGCAATTTATTTATTTTTAAACCATGGAAATTTTACCAATTTGACATTGGTATTTTTCCTTAGATACACCATGTCAATTTTGATAATTACTCTATGGAAATTTTATTGAGGGAAGGATGCCAAATTCAGTCAATTTTGTTTAATATACATCATGGAAATTTTGTAATTACATCGTAGTCGCATGGCTAATTTTAGTATTTTCTGTAATGTCCATTTTTATTCTAGGAAAGGATTGCAAATTTAGTCATTTCTGTACTCTAGAGTATGTCAATTTTGTAATTGCATCGTAGTCACATGGCAAATGTAGATACTTTCTCATCCTTTTTTTTTCAATAAGGAAGTGCAAAATTGCCAATTCTATCTATTAGTAGTGATCTCATATATCTTGATGGTAATTTTCACATCTTTTGATCTCCAACACATAGCAATTTTGTTGCATCTTACTTGTACTGTTTTCCCCTTATTTTACATGGCAAGTTTATCGTTGCCGATTAGCTGAGGAACACACAAGACACGCGCGAGAGATAGAGGATATTTTGTGCTGCCGCGTTTTCTATTTTCCTTCCTTTCCCTTATCCTGGTTACAACCAAAAGAGTAGCCCGTCGTGATCTGATCACATGAACGTGCCACGCTGACTGGTAGTGCAGTCCCCAGGCTACGTGCATGCTGCATGGGCATGCTTACAGAGTTAAAAATACAGAAAATGGCCTACGGAGGGCATGCATGCATGCCATTTTATTTTTTAATAACAGAAGTATGGATTTTATTGGTTCAAAATGGAGCATCGAGAAAATACATAGTAACACATATGCCATGGCCCATGCGCACTCATGCAGACGGCTCTGCTGCGACATCAAAGGTCAATCCCGATCCTTGCAGCGCGTCCTCGACGATCTTGTCGAGCCTCTCCGCCATGGCGGGCGTGATGTGGTTGCTCCAGTCCCCGGCCACACCCTTCCTGAAGGACTCGTGCGCCAGCGGACCATGGCTGCCACTCTTGTTCACGTCCATGTTCTTGAGGCTCTCGAGGCTGCACAGCTCCACGATGTCCTCCACCACCACCGTCGCCTCCTCCTCGCCGGAGAAGGCGCACCCCATGAACTCCGCCAGCTTCTTCACGTTGCTCGTGGGGTTCCGTAGCATCTTCTCGTGCCGGAGGAAGAGCACCTTCTCCGGCTGCCTCCTGCTCGCCTCCCAGTAGCTCAACACGTGCTGCCACTGCGGGCCGCTGACACATATGCCATCACAGAAGAGCTCGAACGCCTCCGCAAACGTGTACGGCGGCGGCTCCTCGCCGGCTTGTGCCCGCGCAGCGACCGCCGCCACGGTTTTCTTGGTGAAGAACCACGAGGAGATAAATGCATCCTTGGGGTCCCGGCAGATGTAGACGATCCGGCAGCCCGAGTCCTCCGCCGTGATGCGCCGTGGCAGGAGGGAGTAGGGCGGGTGTGTCGCGAGCACGCGCGGGGAAGGGAGCGCCGCCACCACGTGGCCCATGGATTGCGCGAACTGCAGCTCCAGGTACTGGACGATGTCGTGAGGGTTGCGGCGGCGGAGCGGGTGGTCAAGGCCACGCGGCGGGTGCTCAGCCCGGTTGCGCGTGGCGAAGGCGAGGGCCTTGAGCCAGGTGGTGCCGTGCTTGGGGAAGCTGGCGAGGAGGACGTCGGACGGCCTCGGCTCGAAGACGCAGTGGACGGCCGGAACGCCCTGGAGGAACTTCTCCAGCAGCCAGAACCCGCCGTACTGCCTCAGACGGAAGGGCGGGAACCGCGTCTCGAGTGGAAGCTCGGTGATGGTGATGGCAAGCTCGTCAATGGCATGCTCATCCGTGGACGATGGCGCCATGCTCATTTAGTTGTCTAGCTGTGGTAAGCTTGGTTGTATCTGGGCATGCACACGGAAAAAAATTATATGAGACCAGGTCTCATAGTTAGCAGGTGAGACCCATCCTAATGGATGACACGTGGCATTTAAAAATCACAAAGCATCTAATTCCATTGGGCGATACTCTCAAGTCTCAACATCCCAAAAATATTGGTGCTGTTACTCCAACGAAGTTAACGGTGGAGCTGGCAAAGGAGACGTCCCAGCTGCCCTTTGATACCTTGATATTTTTCCTTTTTTTGTGTGTGGAACGCTGATAGCTGGAACTGCCCAAGGAGAGGCCCAAAGGCAAAAGTCTGCTACTACTTGCACCTCTATAAGCCAGAAACTACTGCACACTTATATATTATATTACTCCTAAGATACTACGGGTGCGGACCCTGAGACCGTTCGGAAGTCCACACGTATTTTGCCATTCAACTCGGTTTTGTGTCGGTCCGCTCAGCGGTTCACATGTCATTTTTACTTGCAAACCGGAAGCAAACGGGAGGAGGGCTTTTCGAGCGCTCGATAACCCTGGCCCACCCAGAAACCACTCCCACCTCTCCCGCGGTTTCCATGCAACGCACGCGCCCCTTCCCGCACCACATTCATGCCAACCTAGACCACATAGCAGCCAACATTGATGTTGCGCGACGTGACCGGACGGGAGGGTGTCACTAACAGGCGTGACCTCTTGGGCGACAACGCTTCAATGCGGATGCCGCTTATCGAGAAACCAACTCCGTCCACTATGCCGCATCGAAGTAGGCTGACCGTCCATTCGCATGGTATGGCCGCGGATATATATGTCGTGTTCCGGCGATGCACATCCACATTTCCAGATCATATCCTCCTCTCTGAGCCCCTCTTTCTCTCTGAGCTCCTGCTCTCACAGCGATGACAAAGTCGTGGTTCTTCACACCAACAGGTGGGGGCGGCATGAGTGGATCTTCGTCGGGCTCTTGGCCGTCGCCCTTGGGCTCCATGGTGGCTGGCTCCTCCTGCAAGGAGGAGATTGTCAACTCTTCCGGTGACAAGGAGGATCGGACGTCACTGTAGTAGCAGCTACGCCTCCTCGCGGAGCCTGCTCTGATGGACAAGGAACTCGTCCATCAGATGTTGTTGATGACAGAGCAATCACTCCGAGAGGGTGGCTAGCCGCCGCCCTTGCTGCCATGTTCCGTCAAGGAGGAGTCGTTCTCCCTACCACCCTACCGCATGAAGGAGGAGCCCGCGTCCCCCCTCTTATGCAACCACGGTGGCATCCAAATTGGCAGCCGCGTCAAGCAGGAGTCGGCATCATTGACACGCAATCACGCCGTTCAAAGCATGTGCCCCGTTAAGGATGAGACGGCATATCCATCACCACATAGCCAAAACCCCCGGATCGACGGGCCATCGTCGCCTCCCCGCCACAACCGGCATGGCTGGTTCATCAAGGACGAACTTCCGCCCACGATCGACAAGGCTCGGCTGCATCCTCCACTACCTACGGCGATGGCAGCTGTCACTTGGGCTCATGGGCTGTCATGTCTACCGAGGAGCGCGTGATGAGGCAGGCGACGCGGTATGAGCGGCACAACGCTGCCCACCGCTCCGCGTTCGCCAAATTGGACGCCGCATGGGCCCTCGACTGCTCCGTCACCGCCGCAGAGACGGTAGCGAGGCGCCGCTGCCGCCTTGACAGCGAGCTCGCAAAGATCAGAGAGGAGTGGTCGCTTAGGGACTCCTCTACCAATGTCGGCAGGGGCAAGGCCACCGCTAGGGTTCTACGGGCGCCATCAACATTGGTGGCGTCAGCACTCTACACCGCACAGGAGGAAGCGGAGTTTCTCCTCCGCGAGTGCTAGACAGCTGCCGGACAAGGCTGTTGCGGCTGCCCCGCAACCTCCAAGGTCGTTGGAGGGACGACGACGACGATAACAACAGCACGGATGGCGACGGCGGTGCGGCCACGCATACGAGATCGTCTTCCGCTACAAACTTTAGTATTTTTCTAGTTTTAAGTTAAACTGTCAAAATATCAATTGTTTTTTGTAAATTATGTCTGAAATTTACGGTGTCAGATTTAGAGATGAACGTTGGAGATGCCCTTCCATGATTTGAAGCCTTCTCGTGCAATGAGGGCTGTGGGGTCGCTATGAAGAGTGTGTGTCTGATTGAGAGTAATGCACATCTATATAGTATTGCGTCAAACTTATTCCTTGTTTTGAAAAGGTTATAGAAAATATTGTCTGGTATTCAGTTTTTCTTTTCTTTCTGTGTTTTCTCTTCCGGTTTTAATTGTTTTTTGCACTGTTTTTCAGACGACGACGACGATAACAACAGCACGGATGGCGACGGCGGTGCGGCCACGCATACGAGATCGTCTTCCGCTACAAACTTTAGTATTTTTCTAGTTTTAAGTTAAACTGTCAAAATATCAATTGTTTTTTGTAAATTATGTCTGAAATTTACGGTGTCAGATTTAGAGATGAACGTTGGAGATGCCCTTCCATGATTTGAAGCCTTCTCGTGCAATGAGGGCTGTGGGGTCGCTATGAAGAGTGTGTGTCTGATTGAGAGTAATGCACATCTATATAGTATTGCGTCAAACTTATTCCTTGTTTTGAAAAGGTTATAGAAAATATTGTCTGGTATTCAGTTTTTCTTTTCTTTCTGTGTTTTCTCTTCCGGTTTTAATTGTTTTTTGCACTGTTTTTCATTATTTTCTTATTTCTCACATTTTAATTCATGCAATTTTTCATAAATCATAACCATTTTTTTAAAATCAAATATTACGTACATGCTTTGACCCCAAAAAAAATACGGTCTGACCCCATCAAATTTAGAATCGCTCAATCAAAGCCCAAAAAGCCACAAGGGAATTGCCACCGTGACAAAGCCGCTTTGTGGCTTCCTGCTCATTTTGTTTCTGCATCGAGGATCATGTTTTGCTTTGATCCCTTATTCATATTCTCCTGTATGTGTACACGGCAGCCGCATGACCTTTCGCCCTGCTTGTTCACTTCCTCGACTATGTGATGTGATCTCTCCTATTTGCCATCAATTTGCCACCACTTGACACACCAGCAACGAGACGACAACGAGGTCTCTACAGCGGCAAGACGACTATTATAGTTCAAATTCAAGGTATTGAGATTGCATTATCAGTCATCACATCTCCTTTCTGTTGCACATGCCCTAGTTTGCTTATTGCTTATTCCATGTAATTTGATTGACCTAGCCTATTGAACGGAGTTTCTTAAAGGGAAGTCGATCACCAGATCCAGATAGTGATGCAGGCACTTCAAGGCCGCCCGATAGGCATAGGCAAAGTGCATCGAATAGCAGCTTGCAAGCGGTCTTTAATTTGCTATGCGGAGAAAACTATATTTTCTACCGTTGGTATTTAATGATTTTTTGATCTTTTTCAAATTTTTGAAAATTTAAATGGGGCTCTCGAAAATGCGAGTGACGTAACATGTTTCTTTTGCTTGATTTGATGGTATTTATTTTAAACTTGCCATTTGATTCAATGTTTTCAGGAAGACGAGAAACCACAGCCAAGACTTGAATTTATGAAGCTTTTAAGTACCACATTATTTATAATATGTAAAAAAGAGGTTTTATGATTTCATTCAACAGGTATGTACAACACTCTTCAGTTTTTTTCACTGTAACACAATATGTGATAAGCGATATCATCATTATATTGTTATGATAACTTTGAGTATATACTCTTGTTCTAAGAGTGTGTACAATTACACTTTACACGTATCAATTTTTATCAAATTCTCACAAGTCAGTGAGTGAACCCAATGGTTAAATTTTCTGGCTCCGCCCCTGGCAGGCGGCGCGGTATGAGCGGCGCAACGCCACCCACCGCTCTGCGTTCACCAAATCGGATGCTGCATAGGCCCTCGACTGCCCCGTCACCGCCGCAGAGACGGTAGCGAGGCGCCGCTGCCGCCGTGACAGCGAGCTCGCAAAGATCAGAGAGGAGTGGTCGCTTAGGGACTCCTCTACCAATGTCGGCAGGGGCAAGGCCACCGCTAGGGCTACGGGCGCCATCAACATTGGCGGCGTCAGCACTCTACACCGCATAGGAGGAAGCGGAGTTGCTCCTCCGCGAGTGCCAGACAGCTGCCGGACAAGGCTGTTGCGGCTGCCCCGCAACCTCCAAGGTCGTTGGAGGGACAACGACAACGATAACGACGACACGGATGGCGACGGCGGTGCGGCCACGCGTACGAGATCGTCCTCCGCTACAAGCTTTAGTATTTTTCTAGTTTTAAGTTAAACTGTCAAAATATCAATCGTTTTATGTAAATTATGTCTGAAATTTACGGTGTCGGATTTAGAGATGAACGTTGGAGATGCCCTAAGCTTCCATGATTTGAAGCCTTCTCGTGCAATGAGGGCTGTGCGATCGCTATGAAGAGTGTGTGTCTGATTGAGAGTAATGCACATCTATATAGTATTGCGTCAAACTTATTCCTTGTTTTGAAAAGGTTATAGAAAATATTGTCTGGTATTCAGTTTTTCTTTTCTTTCTGTGTTTTCTCTTCCGGTTTTAATTGTTTTTTGCACTGTTTTTCATTTTTCTTCTTATTTCTCACATTTTAATTCATGCAATTTTTCATAAATCATAACCATTTTTAAAATCAAATATTATTTTTCAAACTCATTAATATTTTTAATGCCCACAAATGTTTTTAAGTTTGTGAACAATTTAAATTTGTGAATCTTTTTTCAAATTTTTTGAACATTGTTCGAAATCCATGAAACTTTCTAAAATTCATGATTATTTAAGAATTATTTATTTTAAATTATCCACATTTAAAAACAACTATGATCACTTTTTTATTTAATGAAGTTTTTCAAATAAGAAATATAGCAGTTTTTTCATGAGCTAGAACTGGAGCGAGTGGGAAAGAAACAAGCTAAGCGAGCGAGCTGAGCGAGAAATACATGCACTGACCCATGTAAGCGTTATAGCAAATTCCGGGGTTTCAATATGGAGTAGAAGCTCCCAACGGCTCACTCAACCGGGGCCGAAACGTTAAGGTACAACAAAGCATGCATCGAATAACTTCACTCTCCTATCAAAATAAATATTATCTCTAACAACAACCCAACACGATATACAAATACAAAAACATCGCTAGAACATGTTAAAATCTAAGTCAACATAGATAAAAACCAAAACAAAGCAACTGACTGCGATAACCTACTAGAGAAGAAAGAATTAAGCCCACTACCAAAGAATGGCGTGCGCAATAGCCTACTAGATACAAAAAAAACTTTGAATATGGATACAAACATGGAACGAGTATGGGGCGGACATGAAACGAAAAATTATTTGTTGTGACATTTAAGAAAACTTTAGCCATGCATGAGAGAATGACAAAGTAGCTCACCCCCCCCCCCCCCCCCGGATGCTCATATGTATAACAACGTAAAGTGTACCATCATCATATAGATAGTTCGCCAAAAGTTTTGGCAAGCTAGAAACATTAAATGATCCCAAAATGACATGAGAATGTGACCACACAATAGTAAACATCACCTCATTTCAACATCAAATTAAGGTAAATAATAAGGAAAAAAATCAATAATCTAGGTCCTAACTAGCTTAAAGATAAATATCAATGCCAACGGTTCTTTCCCTTAACCGATGCTTTTTGTTAT
Organism: Triticum urartu; assembly: GCF_003073215.2. Taxonomy (NCBI): domain Eukaryota; kingdom Viridiplantae; phylum Streptophyta; class Magnoliopsida; order Poales; family Poaceae; genus Triticum; species Triticum urartu. The sequence continues at coordinate 716,316,691 of NC_053028.1, forward strand.
CTTTTTCATTCTGAATATTTTTTAAATAATTTTGATTTTTGTTGTTTTCTTTTCTGTTCTGTATGAAATTCCCGAAAAATTGATCTATTACAACCCACTAATCCCACCTTCTGCCTCCACCAGACTCGTTCTTTTCAAGAAAATATTGTCAATCTTCTTCTTGCATACCATTGAAAAATATCCGATCCGCCACCAAAGCGTGGAGCATTCGACCTGATGAATAATCATCCATGAGTTTCATGACCTAGATGAGGAAATGATGAAATACTTAGAGGTGGAAGGAAGCGATGAGACCCGCATCGTTGTGGTCATCAATAAGCCCAGCACCCATGATCATGGTGAGCCTCTACACTAGCTTGACACTTTTCACGGATAGATGTGTTTGAAGCCACATTTTAAGCAAAACTATCCTCACCAATTTATTTATACTGAACAATTTTACCTCGTCATAAATCAGTTGGTAGATAATGTGCATTGTTTTGTTGATACATTATTTGATGCATTATATACACAACTATTTTGGGGTATAACTATTAGCACTAACAACTAAAAATGCTCAATTAAATCGACATACAATTTTTTCATACATTTCGCATATTTAAAATAAATACATTTCTAGTGCTAAGTAGAAATTGTATTTTGTTGCAAAAAAATTATTATTTAGTTTGGAGTGTTTAAGAAAAATCTGGTTTACTGTGCGATTCACCATAAATCTGAGCAAACCAATGTTTTTGCATTATTCTACCAAATTTATTTATAGCATGTGATGTACTATAATGTGTTTGTATATGTATATTTTTCCATGATATATTGTTAAATATCTTTAAAAAAAATTGTGGGTGTAATATCTCTGGATTTGGTAGAGTGCTTTTAGAGTATATGGATCGGTCGTCAAGAAGGGTCAAAATTTGGCCTTACCAGAGAACTTGGAAGGGATATTTGGAGTTCAAGACTATGAAGTTAATTTAGGTGTCATGACAAACAAAATATAGTTGTAAGTAAATAGATACTTCTCGAGTGTATGAAATATCAATAGTAGCATGTCCACAAATTTTCTCTTTCCCTCCTGCTTGTTCATTTTGATTGTGTGTTAAAATTGTCTTTCTTGCTCTTTAGGGAAAAGTAAATGCATGTATGATACAACAAGTTTGGTTAATGTAAAACAATGTTATTACATATATGTACCATACAACATTACTTAGATGCATCTAGTGTGTATATGTATGTCTTTTTTTAACAAGGAGGGTCAATTATTAGCATGCTATAGTTAAAATCACACATGATTAAACACAAGGTGAAATAAGAAAGAGCATTGAAAATCATCAAAAATTATTGTGCACTCGATTGTCATCAGATGATGATGGGGTGGCGAAGAAGGTGGGATGATGAGTGTATTTTTTTACACTCATTCCGCCGTTGTTTAAAACGGATAATCCAAAAATATCACTCCAATCTTATCATTAATGACTAGTAAAAGGCAAAAGATTGCAAATCCCTATGTTTAATTGCTTCCGCGGGAAATGGACCATTTGAGGGAAGGAAATGAAGCTATATGTAGAAATACGAAGTGTGGAGATCAAGCTAAGTCAATTGGAGGTGCCACGGAAGAAACAGTGAAGAAGACGACATCTGGTACGACCAGGAGCGCTCGTACCACTCCAACAGCGTCGTGACGTCGGCATAAGCACACTTCATAAAATGTACTTGACACCATTGGCAACTGAGAGCCGCACAAAGTCGGTAGGATCACCACAAAGAGCCATTCCATGGAGAAATCTAACCTCTGCCATCACCATCTCCATCTCCATAAACACTGTCCTCATACTTCTCCGTATTTGTAATTGATACATCACATACAGCGTCATTGTAAGACCTTTGCCAATCTTTCATCTATAAATGACATCTACAATGTTTTCCATCCGTGATTTGATTGTGATGTGTGAGTAATCCCCTTAGGCTGTGGTCTAAGGTAGTGAAAATGGATAAAACTAGACCCTTTCTGAAACTTCAACACAAAATGACCCCAATCTGAAGTTTTCTCCTAAATTGGCCCCTTTTTGCATGACGCCTGGTGCTGGGGCGCCATGCTAGATAGCATGATGCCCCGGGCTAGGGCGCCAGTTTTGTCAAATATTTTTAGATTGGGGTCATTTTGTGTTGAATTTTGCCAGTTTCATCCATTTTCACTCTTAAGGTACGACCTTGAAGTGCTATGTATTTGTGCACATGATCGTTGGTATTGAGTTTACTTAATTGAATGTTATTTGTATGTGTTATTGGAACAGATTTTTCGCTTGTATCTTTGTTGTTCTAAGGCCCTGCGGTACCTGGGATCTCCTTGATCAATCAAGGAGGAGGTGAAGTGCATGGACGCATGGAAGGCTACATCCAAATGTGGTGATAGTAAGGATTAGTATTGTAGCCAAAAGCAGCTCCCTGGGACCTTGAGGTGCAGTCATTAAACATCTAATGCGTTGGTCTAGAGAGATCCTTAATGATAGGTAACTCTGTGATATGGTAAGGGCATTGGTTTGACAACAGACTCATGATGCATGATGTTGATCATCATTATGTTATTTGACGCATCCCTCATATCTACATGTTGAGAACACGTCATAGCGGTGTCTACCATGACTATGCTGGAAATCAAGACAAGATCCTCAGTGCATGTATATGCTTGTAAGTAAAATCCCCATGCCCTAGCCTATTTCTGTTAGAATAATCTGAAACACGTAGACGATCCACCGAGGAGTAATCACAGAAGGCACGACGCCGAGATTTGTTAACGTCTCAGCCACGATTTGGTTGTTGTACACCTGGACTCGAGAGGCCCACTTGGCCAATCCGCACGCCCGTGTTGTTGCTCTGCCTTGGCCCGGTTTGCGAGCCATCTCACGCGTGTGACCTAGAGCTGCCACTTCGATCTAGTTGCAATCTTGTCTTCTCCCGAGCGCTGCCATGTATATATGCACTTGCCGCTGCCACCTGCTATTGCTCCCGATTGCTTTACACACAATGATCTCTGATCGCTGCCAACATCCAGCACAAATGTCGTGCCCATCTGCAGCCGATCCCCATCGCTTTCCTCTGGATCAACAAACTGCAACCTCTTGATCTTGCAACCTTGCTCCGATACCACTAGTTAGAATAATCCAAGGCACGTAGCCGGTGTTTGGTGAACCTCGATAAGAAATTTCGGAGTCGTATTTCGTGTGATTGATTGGTCCTCGGCTGATCCACTACGTGCCTTAGATTGTTCTAGCAATTTCCATACAATTATTTTCTCTCTTAAAATTTGACTTCAGTCAACTCTAATATGCATACTAAATAAAAACGGATGGAGAACAAGACTAGCCTAGCATAGACAGTCAGATATAGTACATAGGTTCGTGTACCGCACAGTGGAGTACTATATCTTTTCATGCAGTGATCTACATAGATGCGTGTCGGCATGTGTTATGAGAGTGGTTTTTCTACCATACATGATGATGATATGTAGGGCAGTGGCAAGCGCTAGCAAAAAGAAGGCACTTTGTGGAGGAGGCATCCACCTTTTTCTTTTCCTTTGGCTTTTGATATTCAATTTAATGATTATTTTGAATCAAAAGTTTAAATTATTATTATTATTTGCATATTTGTGTTTTTTGTTACAAGGACTTTCAAATAAGATTCAATATGCGTACACGTTGACGAGCTTTAAGAAATACGAGTGTTCCATGTTAAAAAAAACCTTCTTAAGTTTCAAATGTTTAAACTTGGTACGAGCGAACAACTAAACCTTAGCTTAAACAAAAACTTGAATCTTTGCGTGCCCTCGTGCGAAATCCAATGACTTTGCGGACCGCTAGCAAAAGCAGGTCATGGCCCATTCAGCCCATAGCAAATACAGTTGGAATTGAGAGTAGTACTAAGGGGCATTTCCTATTCCGCGCTTCAGGCGCCCGTAACTGTATAAACTGCAATGGGCGCACACCCTCGCTTCGCACTAGGCCGGTCCATTTGCCTTCTTTTACCGTTTAAACTTCCTAAAAAAAGTGATGGCTAGGGACCACGATAAAACTGGCGACCTCATCATTAGAAGGGAAGGGCAGCAACCACCAGGACACTCACCCGCTAGCGCACATTTAATTCGTTTTTTCCTTTTTTTTCAGTCTTCAATTTGGCTTCTTCTTTTTCTTTTTTTTCTTGTCCTTTTTTTGTTTCTTAAATGCACACTTCTTTAAAAAATCGTGAACTTTTTTACAAAATCAATGTTTTCAATTAGATGAAACATTTTCAAATTCGTTGAACTCCTTCTCAATTTTTGATGAACTTTTTTCCAAATCTGATGATTTCATTGTAAATTCGACGAACTATTTTTCAATTAGATGAACTTTTTTTCAAAATCGAAGAATTTTGTCAAATCTGATTATTATTTTATTTGTAAAATTTTCAATTAGATGAACTTTTTATTTTTTCTAAAAAAAGAAATTCAACTTTTTTTAGACAAAAAAAGAAATTCAACTGCAATCGAGCGAACCAGGGGGTATAAAATGCGATCGAGCACTCGGATATACATGGGCCGGCCCACCAGCATTGGTGTGTGGGCACCAGGGAGCTTCCTGGCACCAGAAGCGCCGAATAGGAGCACCCAGACTGGGGTGTGAGGATAAAAATGGTGGGCTTTGCTTTGTCCTGCCTGCTCAGATTTGGTGATGTAGCTCCATCACTGATAATGTGTACGGTCCACCATCAAAAGTTTTTTTTTTGCGCGGGTCCACCAAAAGTTACCTAGAAATTCATGCTATGTGTTTCACGTTTGTTTTGTTTTGGTTACACAAGGTATTGTTTACCTTATTTGTGCTTTTTTCTTATTATATCAGTAAATGAAAAGGGTATCATAATTTTGGTTGTATATCGACAAGATCCACATGTACAAAAGTCCATCTCTTTATGGACGGTAGGTCCATACACGCTAGCACTCCCTTCATTCCAAAATCATTGTTTTGATTTGAGTACAACTTTGGATTAAAGTTAATACAAAATTGAGACACTTATATGAGGACAAGCAAGTATATTGTATGCATGGTAGAAAGACACTACTCTTTGTCTGACATGTAGGTTGGGTAAGAATCTAACAGAGAGATCCGATGACATTAAGAGAAGAAAGAAGGGAGCGGTCACGTCGATCTTCATATTTTTGTGAATTTCACTAAGGCCGGGAGAGAGAGAGAGCATGTGCGTGTGCACTGTGCAGCATCTACTGCTTTATTCAATGATTAATTTTGTCGGAAATCCGTGCCAAGTTTGCTGTTATTAGTTAGATGTCATATTAGATAATTGATGTTATTTTTGTTTGAAATAATGACTAATGTTGAACCATTTGTTTTGATTGTTTGTATTTGCAGTTCCTGTTTGTAGTGATGGGAAACATGTTCTACACAGAACTTAGAGTCCATCGAAGATTTGATTTGAAAGGTTCATCTTTGGGCCGCTCAAATGAAAAAATTGAAATTGACGTGAACACGACATTTAAAGACTTAGATCTGAACTATTCATTTCATCTCGAGCCTACTTGGAGGGATGCTTTGCTTAAGTAAGCATTCACTACGAATGACAAAAATGTATTGCCATGACTAGTTTTGAGTTAACAACCATGTTTAATTCTTGTTCTATGTAGGCAGATTGGGACCGACAGCGAGTTTCTTAGGAATCAGGGTATAATGGATTACAGCTTGCTTCTTGGTCTGCATTATCGTGCTCGTCAAAGCCTAAAAAGAGGAGCATCATGCCATGAAAGTCTTGTGCCAGACAAACTGGCCATTCTTACAGAAGGTGGTAAGCACTATGCATGCATATTTTCGTCGGGCATATATATTACTTTTATGTAAATCCTCGAAGTATTGAGTCAATAACATGTCATTTACAATAGCAATGTGTTGGTTAATTGTTGCTAATGTTGGAGGTGGTGATTAATGTAGGTTCCATGGAGGAAAAAGCATCTTGTAACTATCGTGAAGGGTTGGTTTTGGTGCAAAGAGGTAGCGACCAAAAGGGTGAAATCGTTGTTAGCCCTCACATATGGGGAAGCCCACTGGGTTTGTCGTCTGCTTGTTTTGAGGAAGTGGATCTTCTGATTCCATGCACAGCAAGGTCATTCATTAATTTATGTTAGTCAATTCTCATGTTCTAGTTCTAATGTTATTTGTGAGTTCAATAGATGATTATTTTTTTCTCTCAAATTGGATAGGCTGCCAATCCAACTAGGGGTGAACATGCCCGCAAGAGCAGAGAAACAAGAAGAAGATGGCAGCAAATCGCTCTGCCAAGTATATGATGTGGTACTCTACATAGGGATCATTGATATTCTCCAAAAGTATAACATGAAGAAGAAGATTGAGCATGCATATAAGTCCATCAAGTATAAGTACAACCCCTTGTCAATATCTTCTGTTAAACCACAATTCTACTCAGAGCGCTTCCTCAAGTTCATTCACACCGTCTTCCCTCAAAACTCTAGCTAGTTACAATCTAACACATGATTCATCTTTCCTTCCTTCTCCTCCGCAAGGAAAATGTAGAAACAAAACCATCAAAGGAAACATCTTTGCTTTCTGTTGATGTACATGTGTATGATATGGACTAAGAGTGTTGTATGCAATGTATCAAAGCATGGTTTTGACATAGGATTTAAGACATTATAAAACATATGAAGGGAGTAACCATTCTTCCATTCCATGATTATGACAATTCCTTATAGCCTTTTTCATGCGATCCCACACAAGCGCTGGTAGCTCATGATCTTCTTGCTTAAAATTTGTTATCTGTGAATGAAGTTGCATAACCTTTGCAGATTGAAAAAAATTAGATAAAAAGTTACTACAACAATCAGTCCATGAGGTTATATTACCTCTAGGAAAATCTAGAAGCCATATTTTGCTTTTCCTCTCAAAGAGAAAGGAAAAAGATGCAACTTCAAAACGTCAGGATCATAATCCTTTATGCGTGTCATGTTAGACAACAAATGAATACTGACATCCTCAGAAGCAGAGCCTCCAAATTGGTCCTATTGAACCATATAGACTAGTTTTGGTTTTATCTCATACTCAATGGCAGGAACATCAGGTTGTGAAATTGGTTCATGCATGAAACTATTGCTAGGAGTAGCAAAGCTGCCAAGATTACGAGCCATGGTAATATTTTTGGGGTATTTTACTGACAACACTTGCAACAAAAAATTAAACTAATTACTAAAATACAAACTCTAACACAAAGACTAAGCACACAAATCCTCCACAACAACGGCACTAGAAAAAGGTTTGATTAGTCCGTTTAGTGATCCAATAAAGGAGCAAAAAGAATTCTCGCCTTTTTCCCGGAGGTAACCCCGAGGTATCGAACCCATGAGAGGGCGGTGCCCTTTAAGTCAGGGGTTTCTAACAAGCTTTTGCAAGAGAATTAAATTCCAGCTTTTGACCGGATCGGAATCAACTTGACACTAGAAACACTTATAATAAAAGTAGGCATGTGTATGAGGACTTATGCTTACAACCATATGTTTGCGGCGGGACCATTATGATCTTAATTTGTGTCCTAGAAGTCATCCATAGAGCTGTGCTTGCTATGTATCGAAGTGGGGTATGTGTCCAAATTACATCTTGACCGACATGTGTCATGCATCAAGAGTTAGTTGTCCAACCGAAGGCCCTACCCGTCACGCATGGTTGCTTAGGTAATTAAGATAAAAATCAGACAAAAGCATTGGGCGTTTAATGACTACACCTCTTGTATCCCCAGAGATAGAGATAGGATCTGTTTTACCGTACTAAACCTTTCTGTCACTTGTGTTCAGAATAACACATCACGGTCTCCCTACTCTTAGCCTCTCCATGGCTCGTTCTCCATGATCTTGGGTACCTATAGGGGCGAAGAACATGAACGAGACAAGAGACAACCACGAAGCAATTTTATGTTACACATATGAGACGTTGAGTCAAAGTACTTCCACCGACCCCTCCAACAAATACATTGGATTACAGGGATGTGCCTCAACCCATGACCTTACCGAACTACTCACACATGGAAATCGGATCACACGAAGAAATCATTGAAGAACACATCATGAAGATTGATTCATTGATAATATGTCTTACAGTAGAAGCCAAATGTGATACACAATTACAAGGTATGGCTAGATGATGCTTGTAATCTGCGTTGGTATTTTTCCGAAGATGAGAGGATAATGCAACACAATAGAGGGAAGTATTTTCCTCAGTTATCAATCCAGTAGGAGAACCAAGCAACACTATATAAACAACACCTGCGCACAAACAACAAAAACTTGAAACCCAACGCGTAAGAGGGGTTGTCAATCCCTCAACGGTATTGAGATAAATTAAATTGTATAGGTTTTGATAAATATATCTAACAAAAATACAAAATAAAATAAATAAAGAAAAATTGCAGCAAGATATATGATAGGAAATAGACACGGGGGCCATAGTTTTCACTAGAGGCTTCTCTCAAGAAAATAGCATACGGTGGGTAAACAAATTACTGTTGGGCAATTGATAGAAAAGCGAATAATCATGACGATATCCAACGCAATGATCATGTATATAGGCATCAGGTCCAAGATTACTAGACCGACTTCTGCCTGCATCTACTACTATTAGTCCATACATCGACCGCTATCCAGCATGCATCTAGTGTGTTAAGTTGATGGAAAACGGAGTAATGCAACAAGTATGATGACATGATGTAGACGAGGTAAACTCACGTATGAACAAACCCCATCTTGTTACCCTTAATAGCAACGATACGCGCGTGTCATGTCTCTTTCTGTCACTGAGATTGAGCACCGCAAGATGGAACACATCACAAAGCACCTCTTCCCATGACAAGATAAATCAATCTAGTTGGCCAAATCAAACCAATAAGTCGGAGAAGAAATACGAGGCTATAACAATCATGCATAAAAAAGTTGAGCAAAGACTTGAATGATATTCATGGATAGAACTGATCATAAACTCATAATTCATCGGATCCGAACAAACCCTAAACCGCAAAAAAGAGTTATATCGAATAGATCTCCAAGAACATGGAGGAGAATATTGTATTGAAGATAAAAACGAGAGAAGAAGCCATCTGGCTACTAACTACGGACTCGTAGGTCTGTGGTAAACTAGTCACGCGTAATCGGAGGGGCAACAAGGATGATGAAGAAGCCCTCCGTGATGGCAGAGTGCCAAAAAATGCCTCTAGATTGGATCACGTGGTTCTGTAACTTGCGGCGGCGACTCCCCTAGTTTTTTTTTTGGGGATTTTAGAGTAATATTTATAGAGGCCGAGGTAGGTCAAGGGGGTGCCTAGTGGGCCCATTCAATGAAAAGAAATATATGTGGGATCGAATGGGTCAGTATGGGTCAGGTCAGATGTGGCGGACGGGCTCTCATATTCGGCTTATATTTGGGATGGACGGCTTATATTTGGGATGGACATAAGAAATGCAGGCCGGTTGTTTTTCGTGGAAAGGGAGATGCTTTTAAGACTTGCATTTGGTAAGGAAACGCCCCCTGCCCTGGATTCATTCATTCATTCATTCTCCCCCTTTCCCCTCCTCCCTTCCTTCCTACCTACCTAATCCTTCCTTCCTTCCTAATCCTTACTAATCCTCCCATCCATCCCCATCCCCATCCAAAGCTAGCTAGGGTTCCGCCCTCCCATCCCCATCCCCATCCCCGCAGCCGTCGCCTCCTCTCCTCTCCTCTTCTCTTCTCTCCCCGCCGCCGGCCAACGAGATCCAGCCAGCGAGCGAGATCCGACCGACCGACCGACCGACGCCTGCAGGCAGAGGCAGATCGAGATCGCCGCCTCCGCCGCCTGGTAAGAAGCTCAAGGCTCCTCGCCGCCTCGTTGGATCCCCTCCCCTCCCCTCGTTGGATCCACTTCCAACCGATTCTTGTTATTAGATTTATTATTATTATTTCGATCGATACTAGCTAGATCTGGAACTAACTAGTGTATGATTGATTGATTGATTGATTGATTTATAATGGTTGGTTGCCTCCCTCTCTCCCCTATAAACACTGATTTATCTGGGCTCATTGCTGTGGTGCATTGATTGATCGATATTAGCTAGATCTGAAACAACCTAAGATTTCATTCATAATATGCTGCTGCTGCTGCTGCTTTTATTATATTTATTACCTATCTAACTAAGATGTAATCTACCTAAGATAAGATTTGCTCGCTCATCTTGTCTTGTCCTGCTTGCTGTACATCTGCCTCTGCTCTCTTCTCTTCTCACTGCTTACGCTCTTCTTCTTCTTCTTCTTCTTCTTGCTGTTTGATTGATTCATTCATGTCAGGTTCAGCCACGAGACCGCGACATGTCGCACTCCAACCAAGTAAGGTCAGTCCACTTCACTTCATTTCATTTCTCCCCTCCCCTCCCCTACCCTAACAGCAGAGAGACCATCACATCTCCCCTAACAGAAACATGCTCCAATTTATCTCTTATCAGTTTCGTCATCTATTCTTGTCCACAGTGTAACAAAAATGTTGTTTTCAGGTACACCGCGCGCTCCATCACTCCCCCCGCCGACAGGGACAGCGGTTCCAAGTCACCCCCACCCAGGAGGCGCGCCGCTTCCAAGTCGCCTCCCCTGCCCCCTCCCCCCCCTTTTCCTCCCAAGGGGGTGCGCACCATCTCGAGGTCGCCACCACCTACTAGTACAAGACGCAGCGTCTCGAGGTCCCCTCCGCCAAAGAGGCGTGGCAGGTCCAGGTCAAGGTCCAGGTCCAGGAACAGGAGCCGCTCCAGGCAAGTCCAAGTCGGTTTCATGTTTATTTCTTCATTTTGCTTGTGATGGTGGATAATGCTGCTTGCTTCTGATGATGTATTACATACAGTATGTACATAGCTGGTCAAAAACAATAGTTACTTAATGATGTACATCATCACAAAGATACCGATATTGACATCGGTCGGTTCTCTTCTCCTAATAATATGTATGTATGTATGTATGTATGTATGTATGTATGTATGTTTCAGGAGCAGAGATAAAGACGATGTGAGGAATCCTGGCAACAACCTCTATGTCACTGGACTGTCCACACGGACGCAAGAGACTGACCTCGAGAAGTTCTTCAGTAAAGAGGGCAAGGTACCCTTACTCTCTCTGCGCTCTGCTTTCTTCCTTCATGCCTGATGCCATCTGCGAAGATGCTTCTCCTTTTATCTGGGATGGGACTGCTTGTTTATTGCGTGAATCTTATGCCACTAACTAATGCACCATGTGGCAAAACTGCAGGTTAAAGACTGCCGTGTCGTTATAGATCCTCGTACGAAAGAATCACGTGGCTTTGCGTTCGTCACCATGGAGAATGTTGAGGATGCAAGGCGCTGCATCAAGTACCTGCACCGTACTGTCCTTGAAGGCCGCCTCATCAGTGTGGCAAAGGTATAACAAACTTGTCTGCGTGTAACAACCTTGATGCTAACTTGTGTTACACAACCATCTTCTTCTTCTTCTTCCTTTCATTTGCATATGCGTTTAAGCTACTTCTTGTTACCAGGCAGTCATAGCATATATGTAACGATCATGTCTTACACTTTAGCTCTCCTACCCCCAAATTTCTGGGCCAACTTTATCTGGGAATAAGCCACACATCCTAGGACGTAGTTTACAAGTTAAGAAGTCAATAGTTCAACACCAGAATGAGACCATTACTGACCTTCCTTTTATGTCGGTCGCTTTCTAGTCTTCAACAAAATATATCTCGATCTCTAACAGCTTTTATACATATCAAAACCTTGACCGATGTGGTTATGTACTCGGTCAAGTGTCCCTGAAAAATCTGCCAGAGTAAATTGATTCTTAGAAACACCCATATCCTTTTGAGCAGTAAGGTACTTCTTGTTACCAGGTACAAGTAGTAAAATATGAGTCCCATGGAGATCCTGACTTACATTTTAGCTTTTCTACTGCCAAATTTCTGGTCAACTTTATCTGGAAATAAGCCACACATCCTTAATGAGGACATAGTTTACAAGTTACTAACTATTGATTTCAGTACCATAATGAGGCCATTGCAGACCTTTCTTATGTCTTCCACACAGTATACCTTGGACATTTTGTTTTGTAGTGCATATCAAAACCCTGACCAGTTCTGTATCTAACATCTTGTTTCAACTTTTAAGTGTCCCTGAAAATCAGCCAGAGTAGGAGTAATTCCTATAAACACTGATTTATCTGGGCTCATTGCTGTGGTGCATTGGCTATGCTATATATATGTATATATATTGGGGTGTCGTTAACATTTTCAGTGCAGGAAATGAAAAAGTACATCTTGTTTCTGTGCTCCTTTGCTTCTTTCTTTTTTTGTGCTGATTTCCACGACCATACAGCTTCCCCACTGCTGGGCTAGCATTAATTCTAGTCAGTGTTCTGTGTAGAATTATTGAACTAAATGCTGGCTGCACCCACCTGTTGGTTTGTACAACCTCTTCTTCAACCTTACAATCTGTTGCCTCTTGAATCTCCATCACCCTCACGAGCATCGCCATCACGCTCGTGATCATCGCCATCACCCTCATGATCAGCGCCTACTACGCTGTCTGCACCGACTTCGAGTGAGAGCATGGCTCGGAACGGTGCACTGCTACGCGTCAACGCCGACCGATCGAGCACCTCATTCTGGCGATCTTGGAGTGAGAGCGCCGCTCTCAAGGCTGCACTGCTACGCGCCACCACCGACCGACCGAGCACCTCAAGTCATCCTGGCGATCTTGGAGTGAGAGCGTGGCTCTCAACGCTGCACTGCTACGCGCCACCACCGACGGACCAAGCACCTCGAGTCATGCTGGTGATCTTGGAGTGAGAGCACGGCTCTCAACGCTGCACTGCTACGCGTCACCACCGACGGACCAAGCACCTCGAGTCATGCTGGTGATCTTGGAGTGAGAGCATGGCTCTCAAATGCTGCACTGCTACGCGTCGCCACCGACCGACAGGGCACCTCAAGTCATTCTGGTGATCCTGGAGTGAGAGCGCGGCTCTCAAGGCTGCACTGCTACGCGTCACCACCGACCGACAGGGCACCTCAAACCATTCTGGTGATCCTGGAGTGAGAGCGCGGCTCTCAAGGCTGCACTGCTACGCGTCACCACCGACAGACAGAGCACCACAAACCATTCTGGTGATCCTGGAGTGAGAGCGCGGCTCTCAACGCTGCACTGCTACGCGTCACCACCGACCGACACGGCACCTCAAACCACTCTGGTACCTGGTACTACATTCTTGGAGCTACGGTGGTAAGTGTAGCTGGTGTTGGATGTCTTCAGCGCGCCTTCCGTCAGGACCAATTTGATGCACATTTTGTTCATTGCCTCGAGTAAAATTATTTATCAATGCAGAATGATTATGATCCATGCATTTGAATTCCTATTCGCTAATGACCTTGTGAATTGCAGGCAAAGAGAACTCGTGAGAGGACCCCTACCCCTGGAGAATACTGTGGTCCGAGAGGTATGCATGGAGACTCCCGCGGTTGCATTTGAAATAGATGCTTTGCTTCCTGTTATTGATATTTTTTCTTGTCTGGATTATTATAGCACGAGTTTCTTGTACTTGCCTTTGCTTTGATTAGATTCCTAGGCAGCATTTGGAGTAGCTTATTATCCCACGGTTGACTTTAGCCAACACGATGGGCTGTGTATTGTTAATTCTCCAGTGGTGTCATGTTAGATTAATTCACAGCATTGTTGTTCCTCATGGTTCACTGGAACACTTTTTTCCTGTCACCAGACCAGAGGTTTTATAGTATGAACATTGTATGGCTGTCTTGTTTTACACGGACTGGAGATTAGTTAGTCTCCTGGGAAGGACGGGATGCCAAGATTGCGGTGTGTAGCAATCTGGTTAGATGATTTGTACTGCGGTTGTCTGATCTGTCTTGTAGCATGATTTTTTTAATTTTTTTACTTGCCGTGGCTGTGCTCAGATTCCTATAGTTTAGAGAAGCTTATTATTATATGATTAACTGGAGATTAGTTTACTGTAGTATCGTTGCTCTTGGTTCACTAGAGCACTTTACCAGTTGTCACAGGTTTTAGTATGAAGAATGTGTCTAGCAATCAGATAAGAAGATATGTTATTGAATTTTTGTATTCTGTACTTGCATGTGGTCTGATAAGATAGATGCTTTCCGTCCCGTCCTGTTGGTGATATATATTTTGTGTAGGTTGCTGATCTCTTCTTGTACTTGACATGGCTTTGCTCAGACAGATTCCTTGCTAGCATCTATCTGGTTTAGTTTACCTGTGGCCACTAGCTAGCATGATTGGTCGTGCCGTGGATCTTTTTTTTATAATGTCCACTTGCATCATTCATTCTAGATCCATTCATCACCCTTGTTTCACTGGAGCACTGCGCCAATCATCTTTAGTAAGTATGAACGGACGTTGATGCATATATAATATTTTAATTTGCGGCTGTCTTACCGTGTTTTATGTACATACATATACATACACTCTACATTAGCCTGCAGCAGGATATTACTCTTAGGGGAGGGCAGTTTTTGGTTACATGCATCTAATCCGTCCGGATTTGTGTGCATGCATGCAGGCGGGCGCTCCCGAGTGGAACCGCGGAGGAGCCGTTCTCCACGCCGTTCCAGCAGGTCGTCAAGGGACCGCTCGAGGTCGCCCTCCACAAGGAGGGATAGAGACAGGGACAGCAGGGACAGGAAGCGCGACTGAATGAAACAAGAAGAAAATGATGATGCTAAAGGGAGGGAGGGATCACATATCGCCGCGAGTATGAATTGTGTCTTGGATTGTAGTATGGTTGCTGAATGAATGAATGTTTGATGAAGGACTGTAGTATTTCTGCTGGAGGCTTTAGATAAAGCTCATCTGTCTGTCTGTCTGTTTTATCAATCAGAGGATTTCCCTAACATTTCTTTTTAGCTTCTGTGTCATCTATATGCGGTGAAGGCGTATTTATTTCGTGTTTTTATGGATTCTCGCTATCGAAACGTCTATTTGGTTGTATGAGCTACTTGTATTGGCTGGATGCTAACAATATTATTATTATGTCTGCCCACAAATTTGAATTTGTGTCGACCGTTGCTTAAGCAGTTTTGTTAGTAAAGAGTATCTTAGTCCTCTAAAATACTCCTCGTGTCTCATAATATAAAAACGTACGTTTTCGACGCTACTTTGACACTAGTGTAGTGTTAGAAATACTTTCTCTTACATTATGAGATAGAGGGAGTATAGTACTATATACACCCGATGTAAAGATCGTAGAAAGAAATATAAGAGCGTTTAGACCACTACTTTAGTAATTTAAGTACTTTTATATTTTCACTTTACTTTAGGAGGGAGTATAAAACATCTTTTTGATCACTAACGTAGGTAAAGAAAAAAAAACCCTTTTGGAAGCCATGTTTGTATCACATCCACTGGGCTAGACCACATATGGAACTAGTTTCAGGGTTGGGGATTCAACAACTTTTTTATTTTGACAGAAAGACTTTCATAACTAGCTAGCTTTATTAAATTCAAATACTAACACTTATGTCATTCGCTGCTTAAAATGTATAGATGAAATCGATCAACCACAAATAGAATAAGGAACGCCCTTGACAAGCTAGCACATTAGCTACCATATTAGACTTTCAGTCACCAACGTTCGTTCAACGGGAGGAAGCTTCTCCAACACCCCTCCTCCTCCCCCCAAGGGCGACCCCCGTCTCTCCTTTCATTGACTTTCCTCCCTCATCGCTTATCCTGGCAGCCGCGCCTTGGACAATAAATGTTTTGACAAAGCGACACGCCATCTCCGCCTTGCACCTGGACGCGAAAACGGCACGCTCCGTACCGCGTCACTGACACGCGGTCCCCGACCCTACTTGTCGGTGGCGGGGGGCGGGCGGCGAGTGGGGCTGCGTGCGTTTTCGGGAGGAGGGAGGGACGGCGTGCCGTTTCGTCGAAAACCCTAGAAACACGCGATAAATTGAAGGGCGCGGATCGAGAAAGCCAGTTTGTGCCTCCATTTTCCAGTTCATCCAGTTCAAAGAAAAGAAAAGAAAAAAAAATGGAATCCTTGGTTCAAAAACAGAATCCTTTGCATCCATCCATGTCTTCCATCCATCTTTTCCCCTCCTCGTATTCAATTGAATGCGCCACCGATCCCACCGCCGCCGCCGCCGCCGCCTCCCCCATCCCGTCGGGGCCGGCGGATTCGGTCTGCCCTAGCCCTAGCGCCGCCGCCGCCTCCCCCATCCCGTTGGGGCCGCCGGACTCGGCCTGCGCTAGCCCTAGCGCCGCCGCCTCCCCCATCCCGTCGGGGCCGCCGGATTCGGCCTGCCCTAGCCCTACCACCGCCGCCTCCCCCATCCCGTTGGGGCCGCCGGATTCGGCCTGCCCTAGCCCTACCGCCGCCGCCGGCATGGACGACTTCGTGCTCCGGTCCGGCGTGCGCGTGGGGCTGAAGCGCGAGTTCGCCTTCGCCATCGCCTCCCAGGCCGCCCTCGCCCCCTCCCTCGGCCGCACCCGCTCCTCCCGTTCATCCGCCGCCGCCGCCGTCCTCTCCCCGCCGACCACCAAGCCCAATCCCAAGCCCTCCCGCTCCTCCAAGCGCTCCCGCCCCTCGGACTCGGCGCCCGCCAAGCGCGCCCGCTCGCGGCCCCCGGATCCGGACCCCGCCGCCGCGGATCCGCCGCGGGATCCTCCTCCTCCCCCCGCCGGCGCCGGCGCCCACGCGGATGTGCCGGCTGACGCCCCGTTCTCTGCCATCGCAAACGGGCCCCAACTGCCTCCCGCCGCCTCCACGCCCACCGCCAACAGGCCCCAGCCGCCTCCCGCCGTCGCCGGGGATGAGCCGGTGCTCGCCCTGTTCGCCGCCAACGCGCCCACCGCAAGCGCGCCCCAACCGCCTCCGCAGCAGCAGCAGGAGGCCTTCTTCATCCCGCCGGAGACGCCGCCCCGGCGGGTCACCCGCTCCATGCTCTCCCAGCCCGCCGCCTCCCCTGCCCCCACCGCCGCCACCGCTCCCCCACAGCCAACCAGACCCAAACCCAAACACCAACCCAAGCCCATGCTCAAACCCAAGCAGGAGCCCGTGGACGAGCCCACCGACCACCTCCAGCCCTACCCCGGGGGACTCGCCGGAGGCGTAGCAAGCCCGGCGTCACCCCGCCGCTTCACCAGGTCGCTCCTGCAACAGGTCAAACAGCCAGTGGACGACGGCGACAACGACGAGTCGGGCACCACCACCGCCAGCAGCTCCCCGTCGCCCTCCCCCAAGAGCACCAAGCGCGGCGCCAGCCTCAAGGCCAAGTCCGAGGGGCCAGATGGAATCCCCAAGAACCTCAGGGAGCTCTTCGCCACCGGCTTGCTCGAGGGCCAGCCCGTCAACTACTTCATGAACAAGGGGAAGGTAAAAATGCACATCCTTCTTGCTAGTTCAGTCAGTATGCATTTCAATCAGTTATCAAAGGATTCAGCCAGTAATTTAACATGTTTGGGAGGACATGGTTCTAACAATTCGATACAACTCAGACAGTATGTGCATTTTGGTAATAATGAAATGAAACCGAGCATCCGATTCGATTGTTACACATACCAACATAGCTCTGGACCTGGAGATACGAGTAGCACTTCCTCTTTCTAATCCTAATAATGTTAGTACTACCTGGTTCCATTTCACTGCTGCTGTAAATTTTGATCTGGAATTTGTTTCTGCTCTCGTTTCAGCGACCAGTACTTCGTGGAGTCATCAAAGACACGGGCATATTGTGCTCTTGCACTTCATGTAAAGGCCGAAATGTAAGTAGTCCCCTTCTGCTGTAACACCAATTTGCCATGCCATATGCCAATATCCGACCAATCTGCCATGGCTTGCAGGTCGTTTCGCCTTTTTATTTCGAGGTGCATGCCGGGAGCCATAAAAAGCGCCCCTCCGATTACATTTTCCTGGAAAGTGGAAATACTCTGCATGATGTATTGAGGGCGTGCACAGATGCGACTGTAGACACACTGGAATCTGCAATACTGGGAGCAATAGGCCCGGTGCCTAAGAAGAGGACAGTGACATGCCAGGACTGCAAAAGTGAGTCCCCTCCCTCCACCCTGATCATCCAAACCAAGCTTTCTTTCATTTGATGCTGTAACTTTGGCCGATGTCTTATCTTTTAGGTTCGTTTAAAACTTTCCGCGCTGGAAAATTTGCTTCCTTCTGTGATACATGTCTGGAGTCTAAGGAAGCTCAGAGCACCGCAAGGTAATGTCTGTGATACTATATAGTTGGCCATGTGATTATTCCAGTTTCTCTTCTTCTTCTCCGCTTATAGACCATTGTTTCTACTGCTGGTATTTAGGCCGAGAGGACGGCCACCAAAGAATCTCTCCCCAGGAACGAAAACCACAAGCGCAGCAAGCCCAACTTCATCATATGGTAGGGCACCTAAAAACACCAAGTCCGACTTCATCTGGCAGGGTTTCTAAGAATTTCTCTTATCTCCAGGAGCGAAGACTACACGTGCAGGAAGTCCAACTTCATACGGCAGGGTGCCTAGGAATTTCTACCCAGTAGCCAAGACAATAAGTGCAGCAAGCCCAACCTCATCTGGCAGGGTGCCTAAGAATTTCTCCCCAGGATCCAAGCCTACAAGTGCAGGAAGAATCACAAGAAAGTAGGCTCTGCTGCTTATCAAACTACTTTAGCTTTCTTTCTCCTCGAGTTCATCATCTCATTTTTTTTTTGTTGCTCTATATTATATGTTGTTGCATGCTGCAGGGACCATGGCTTGCACAAGTTGGTTTTCATGAGTGGTGTTTTGGCGGAGGGCACAGACGTCGGCTATTATGTCCAGGGAAAGGTTTACTTCTTATGCAACTTGTTTCTTCAGCCACTCCGGATAAATAAATATTGTATTGTTGTTATTAATACTGTTATTGACTAACATTCTAGAGGTTGCTGGATGGCCACATAAAGGAACATGGAATCTATTGTTATTGCTGCAATACAGTGGTAAAATTACCGCCCCTTCATTCCATTAGTTTAGTTTAGATACATGAAACAACTCAGTCAAGGAGTCAGCCTGGACTTCTAATTAGCTAGTTCCTTTATTTATGCTACTACTGAACCTGACCAGAAATACCGTTGTGCTGGATGAACAGGTTAGCCCTTCACAGTTTGAAGGCCATGCTGGCCGAGCTGCTCGGCGCAAACCGTGAGTTTATTATATTCTTGTAACGATGTATTCTGCTGGGCCCTGTTGTTCATACTCTCAATTCCCTTCGCTAACACTACTGCATGCAGTTACCACAACATATACATTTCCAATGGCGTTTCACTACATGAGCTGTCGGTTTCTCTTTCAAAAGGCCGAAAACCTTCAGAAAAGCAGAACGATGACTTATGCAGCATCTGTTCAGATGGCGGGGAGCTGCTTCTTTGTGACTCCTGCCCGAGAGCTTTTCACAGAGGTAACATCATTCATTATGCACTTATATATTATATGCCTAGCCACTAGGGGATGCATGTTTCCCAGTTAAGCCAACTTCCGTTCTTCTTGGGTATTCATTCGGGCATGCGACCATCCAGATATTTGTTTTGATGTATTTACCATAGCGATTTAGAGTGTCAAAAGGCCCCTCACCACTGGTTGTCTTGATTATTTATTGCAGAATGTGTTGGCTTGTCTTCTGTACCGAAGGGAGCTTGGTGTTGCCGGTATTGTGAAAACAGGCAACAGAGAGAAAGTTATTTGGCATACAACAACAATGCAATAGCCGCTGGGAGGGTTGATGGAGTTGATTCCATCGGACAAATATTTACGCGGTCGATCCGTATTGCCACAGCACCTCAGGGTGCATTTGGTGGATGCGCATTGTGCAAGTAAGTGTCCATCCATCACCCTTGTATCTTCAAGTTGTTGTTCATTATCTTTCCAATACAGCAATACGTAGAACCAATCGACCATGTGAAACTATCCTCCACAAGCAAAGGAATTAGGTAAAATTGATATCAAATTTCCTTTACGGAGTATGGACTGCTGGAGTTATGCAGTCTTAATATCTGAATATCAACTTGAAAGTTACAGAATGATTTCACTGGATTCTAAGTCTCACTGCATCTGATCTAGGATTCAGGATACTCACCTGTTATTTAACTATATGCTGTCCATTTGGCTCTCTGATGCTCCAACAAGCCTTTTCGTCTTTCGGTTTTGCAGGCAACATGATTTTGGCAAAAAGAAATTTAGTGAACGAACTGTGCTGCTCTGTGACCAAGTAAGTTGACCAATCACATCCATCCATGATATGCCCGTATTGAGCTGCCATCCTGTTTTTTAGCTGCGGCAATCTCATTTTGTGATAAACTGTCAACTGTATGTTGCTATTTGTTCAGTGTGGGAGGGAATATCACGTTGGATGCCTGAAAGAACACAACATGGCTGATTTGACGGTGATCTCCCTAGCCCGATATGTTACTTGAAAGTTTGCATCATAAGAACGAAGAAGTATATTAATGGGTTAACTGCTGCAGGCATTGCCCGAGGGAGCATGGTTTTGTTCCACTGTATGTGTGGAGATCTGCGAGGCACTGAAGGACCTGGTCAGTCGTGGAGCGGAACCTGTTCCTGCCGTGGATGTTGATCTCATAAAGAAGAAGCGCGCGGAGAAAGGTTTGAATGACGATGGCGACCTTGATGTTAGATGGAGGGTTTTGAGGGACAAAAGTTCAGAAGATAGTAAAGTGGTGCTGTCCAAGGCGGTTGGTATTTTCCATGTAAGTTGCCGTGGCTTCTTAAGTTTCCGTGTGCAACCAAACCAATGATACATCCTCCTAGCCTAGTTATGGGTGGTGTGGGCTAATTTTTCTAATGCACTTTTGCAGGAATCATTTGATCCTATCATCCAAGCTGGGACGGGGCGAGACCTGATTCCAGCCATGGTCTATGGGTATGCCATTTACGCGTACCATACTTGAGCGTAAGTTGCAGGCACAAGACACCTAAGTCGTATGATGTTTCTTGTTTCAGGAGGAGCGTAAGGGATCAAGATTACACAGGGATGTACTGTGCGGTGTTAACTGTCGGGTAAACTTTTTCTTTTTCTTTTTCCTCTGGGTGTTGCATTTGGCAAAAGGAAAATGGTAGCCTGAACCAACTGTCGGGTTGTGTTGATGGATGCAGCAAGACGGTGGTTTCTGCTGGACTCTTCCGTGTCATGGGCAACGTAGCCGCGGAGCTCCCCTTGGTCGCGACGAGCAGGGATAACCAAGGCTTGGTAAGTCGATGTCTATTATATTGTATTATCCGTGTAAACAAGTGATGCCTGTTTGGCTGTTTGTAGCCAAAAGAAGGGGGAAAAAGAAGAAGCCTACCTAGAGCAGTAAACCAAGCAAGTAATAAAGCTCAAGGTGAACCAACTAATGACTGTGTGAGCATGCATGCATGCAGGGGTACTTCCAGGCGCTGTTTGCGTGCATCGAGCGGCTGCTGTCGTCCCTCAAGGTGAAGCACTTTGTGCTGCCGGCGGCAGAGGAGGCGGTGTCGATCTGGACGCAGCGGTTCGGGTTTGGCACGATAACCCAGGACAAGGTGTGCCTTTTGCAGTCGTCCTCTGTCATGTCACGCTGCGTTGGTAGATACAAGGGAGGTTGATGGCTAATGTGTGTGTGGTGTGTTGCAGCTGCTGGAGCACCTCAAGGGCGGGCGACCGACGGTGTTCCACGGCACGTCGACCCTGCACAAGCCTGTCCCGGTGGCTGAGGCGGAGGCGCGGGTGCCTGAGGAGGAGGAGGAGGAGGAAGCGCCGGTGCCCGAGGAGAAGTCGGAAGAAGAGCCGGTGCCGGTGCCGGCGGCCTTGGAGTGAGGAGGAGGAGGAGGAGCTAGGAGGAGTTGTTTCTCTTTATTTTGGGAGGGGGGAGGATGGATTTGTAATGGTGTAATGTAGAGACAGAGACAGGGATTTTCCTTGATTTTGGTTTGGTTTGGTTTGGTTTGGTACTGCGCTGCGCTGTGGTGTGCAGCTAGTCCAGTCTAGTTCTAGTAGGATATGGATATGGTGTGGGTTTTGTTGAAGGGTGGTATGGTATGGTAGTGGTGGATTTATGTTTGATCCTTCCTTCCTTCCTTGTGTGCTTGCTGTTACTGTTAGTTAGTTAGGCAGAGGCAGAGGCAGAGGAAGAGGAGGAATGAATTCAGTGAGAAGCATCCATCAGAATTTAAGGAACCCTACATGCATCAGAAGCACTTCCTTCTAGTATTAATTTGAGGAGGAATGAAACAAATCATATTCTTCAGTACATGTACATACAAAAAGAAGCCAATCTACCTTGTCTAACATTACAATTTCACATTAACCCATTTCATTTGGCTAGCAATATTTATTTATAGCATCTAACATTCTAGTTTTGACCATTCTAATAACAAGCACTAATATCATTCGAATTGCTGCATCTCTACTATCATTCTAGTGTTCATCTTCAGAATTCCAGCAGCCCATTTGAGTTTTCTTGTGCCTTGACCACATTCAATAAGTGCTACGTACGTACTAGTCAATACCAGAAGAGCAAATCTCACAAAAGTTTCTCTCATGCCATTGCCACCAGCGCCAAAGTCTTTAACTTAATGTCATGCTCAACTTCTTTAGTGACTAGACTACATGGGACAAGAGATTTGTAATCCAATTCTGTCAACCACTAATGAACTAAGAACATTTAAAAAAAGAGAGAAAGAAATCCTACTAATAACTAGATTAAATCACACAAGGAAGCAACAAAAGAGAAACCACTTTGACTCATACTATACAACAATGTTGATTAAGCCGCTCAACTCCCTACCTCCGTAAAGTAAAGACATACTATAAAGAGCGTTTACATCACTAGGGGCCATTGATCCAGATGTGTGGCCTGGGCGGCGTCGAACAACTCCTCCTCGCTCAGGAACCAATATGTTGAGCGGAGCAACCAAGGCCGGAATCGGAGGTGGATGGCCGCGGGCGGGTTGCTTGGTCCTGCTTGATCTGGTGTGGTAGGGCCAGGGTAATATTGACCACCATGAAGACCACGGTGGCCGTTGCCTGGGCCCCAAGAGTGATAAACTCCAGCCCTGTGTCGCCAGATCAAGCAGATGGACGGATTTCCCGTCCGATGGAACGAACTTTCAACTCATAATATAAAAACGATGGCAGAGATGGAACGAACAAGTGCAGAGGCAATGTTGTGCAGGTTTATCTCTGCCATCTTTGCTTTCTTGTTAGAGGCTAGTGTGGCTGGTAACATGTAAGAAAACTTGTGTCATTGATAGTTGGGCAAAGCCCTTTATATACAAGCAAGGCAAGGATTAGCGCCTCAATTTGAGACGTGCCTGTCCGGCATCGACAAGGCGTTTTGGACCACTAATAACTGTATTTATGCTAATCCTAATCCTAATGACGGTTCGCTCTTTTCCTTTGTACTCCATCCGTTTTTATTTACTTCGCATATTAGTTTTGGTCAAAGTCAACCTTTATAAAATTTGACAAAGTTTATAGACAAAAATATTAACATGTACAATAACAAATTAATACCATTAGATTCATTATTGAATGTACTTTTGCATGATATAGATTTGTTATGGTAAATGTTTACATTCTTTTCTATAAACTTGGTTAAACTTTACGAAGTTTGACTTCAGTCAACTCTAATATGCGGAGTAAATAAAAACGGAGGGAGTACAAACAAAAAATGGGTGCTTTGGTCTCGAAGCTGCGACCCAATGCATTCCGATCGATCGTCACTGTCATTGGCCTGCAATTACCTACACTGAAGCTGCAGAACCGATCGATCGCGTACGTTTTGGCTTGCAAAGTTTACATCAATATACAATCAAATGTGAGAGCATTTCTACATCAACCAACCAAATGTTAGACCAACTCTATCTGAGTCAGACTTATGGCCTCGGTCGTCGCTGAAATAACCATATATGCCGAGGGCCAAAATGAAACTCTAGCATAGTCGCCATAAAATTATGTTATGAAGCTCGCTTCATAAATGGGCATCATATGGAGCTTGCTCCATACCCCAATCTCGCCCTCCAGTGCGAGAGGGAATTTAATTTTCACCTTCCCTCTCCTCACACCATAAATGGTTTTTCAACATCTCAGCACCTATGCCTTCGGAATATTTCACGCCCGACGAACGGAGCACCCACTTTCTCGATAATGGCGCTTCCCCTCATCAACAAAACAGTTTTGTTGATGAGGGGGAGCCTTGGCATGGAGACGAACCTTGGCATGGAGGAGGCCGCGCGCTCATCATCGCAAACGGATGTACGCGGACGCACGCTATCCACGGCAAACCTCGCCGCACGCATTGGAGGGCGATGATTTATACTTGCATAAAAAAAAGCAAAAAAAAAAGACAGCACTGGTTGATGTGCCGCTGACATGCGGGGCCCGCTCCTCTGCTGGCCGGTCTCATCTGGTTTTTGTTTTGGTTTGCATCTTTGGACTTTGGAGGCGAAAGAGGGAGACAAGCAAGCAAGGAAAAGACGCCACCTTTGGGCTTTTTTCCCTCCCCTGTTCCATTCCGTCCGTCCTCGCCGTCGCCGTCGGCCGTCGCCATGGGCTCCTCCCCGCCGCCGGCCACCGACGACGACCGCTACCAAGGTACCTCCTCTCTCCCTTTCTTCTCCGACAAGAACAAGCCTGGCGAGCCGAGCCCCCTCCCGCTCCGACGATGCCCTCCTCGACGAGAGGAGAGAAGCCGCCGACGTCGGAGCAGAGGCATTCCCCGCCCTCTGCTCTGCTCCGACGAGGGTTTTGCGAGGGCTTTACTTACTTGAAATCCAAATTAATCTCCAATCTGTCTGTCTGTCCATGGGATGGGATGGGGCCGCAGACCCGATGTGGGAGAGGCGGACGCACGCGAGGATCCTGGTCCGCGACGCCGACGCCGGCCGCATCATCGGCAGCGCGGGGTCCTCCATCGCCGCCATGGAGAAGGAGGCCGGCTCCGGCGCCCGCATCACGCTCTCCGGCAGGGACCAGATCCTCGCCGGCACCGACCGCCGCGTCGTCTTCCTCTCCGGCCCCTTCCGCGCCGTCATGGACGCCGCCGACCTCCTCCTCCAAAAGATCCCCCCCCGCTACCAGGTACTGCAGTACCCAAACTAACCAGTCGAATCTTCCTTCAGGCTAGGCTCCTCTGTACTGTAAACAAACAAAAGGCTCAACATTTCTTTCTTGAGAGTTTTAGTTACAGTCGATGATTCAGAGACTCCAATCCAATCCAATCCTCTGATGTGGTGGTTGCAGGGCGAGCAGGCGGACAACACGGTGGTGCTGGTGGTGCCCTACGCCTGCTGCGGCGCGCTCATCGGCAAAGGAGGGACGCTCATCAAGTATGCTCTCCTCTGTTTTTTTTCCCCTTCCTCTTTGAATCATTCATTCAGAGGGATGATCCTACCAGTTTGCACCACATTGTTTGTATCATCTTCATCTGATTGATTGATTGCCCGCTGCCGCTGCCGCTGTGGACTTGTGTATTTTGGATGATTGTTTGGAATTCTCATCTCTGTGTATCTGCTCCAACATTATTACTACAGTATTGTATTTCACACTTGTTGAGAGCAGAGGTGGTTTTAGCTTGCGTTTACTATTTGGAATATATATGTATATATTAGCGTGTATCTCAATCTGGGACGGACTGGGAGCATAAACAGGGGCATGCATGTTTCCTCTTCCCTTTTTTAATTTCATTTCTACTCTATATTTCTCACATGTTCCAAGTTTGATGATGATGATGATATCTGTTTTCTTCATCATCTAACTACTAGGTGGTTAGCTCAAGAGTCAAATGCTGGCATCACGGTCTCACACCACCGACTCTGCTACGGTTTCAATGACAGACTGGTTAACATCACCGGGCGCTTGGAACATCAGCTGCAGGCCATATTCCTTATACTCTCCGAGCTGCTTGACGATGTCCACTACTTATCCTCCTACCAAAGTACATATCACCTTTCATTTCTCTCTTGTTTTATCCATTCCATTGCCTGCTACTCAGTTCGTTGCATCTCTTCTCTCTGCCTTGTTGAGCCATTTTTGGTTTATTACTGGATTACTATCTGTCTATCAACAGATCAATGGCTTGCAGCAGTAAGATAAGATGGAACCTGAGAAACACGTCGCTTCCTGATCGTTTCTGCCATGCTTTCGTATCAACATGATCGATCGATTAGTATATATTATTACAGTTTGCTGCATTGAGCTGCTAGCTACTAGACTAGTTCATATCACATTGCCTTTTGCAGTAACTAGTAATTGGCTAATCACATTTCTGAAATGAAATACTCAGGCGTTGGTTTTCCACGTTGTCATGTTTCAAGTGTTGGGTGTGACGGCGATGCTCAAGATGAGCATGTCGAGAGATACCACAGCAGGGTAAGTCATCCTTGTCCAACTGAAATACACCTACCTTTACATGCTGTGATCCGGTCACCCCTTAATCTGGACTGCCCTCTCTTCATGCAATGCATAGTTGGTCCATTCGATGAAGCTTCTCGGTACATGCTGTCTTGTTAACAAGTGTCTAGTGTACTTGTCTAGTGGTCAGAGACAGCAGTAACATATGTCTCTTATTCTGTTGAAAAGAAAAGGGGGCCGGCTCTCTTCTCTATTGTTGCTCTTATTCTGTTGTAATGTTACCTTGATTTTCTGTGACAAGGTAATCAATGTTAAATGGACAACCTTTCCATGCAGACAATTATATAGTCCTTCGTTACTATAGTGTTGTAAAATATGGTAGGTCCACCACCCTCACTACTGTCTCTCGCTAGTTTATTTGATTGATGCTTCATGAATCAGAAAATGTAAAGCATGTGCCGGCTGTTATATTGGCCTAGAAGAAATATGAAATATTGGCAGCAAGTAATTTATTGGCAGAATAAGCTGAAATGAAACCGTTGGCTTGACTCCAACCAAGGTTACTAATATGATTTAAATATATGCAAATCGTGTGCCTGCCCTTGTCCCTTTTTTCTTCATATATCATCATCATCATTCAGGGACCTTGCAAACCCAGTTAACCAACTGAACCATCTTCTTCTCCTTGGATTCCTCCAGCCCGACACTCCCGTGGGGTCAGCTGACGTCGACGACGGCAGAGACGTACAAGGGACTCTGACCATCGCTGTCGCGAGTGAGTATGTGGGCGCCGTCATTGGCCGTGGTGGGAGGGTCATCAAGGAGATCCAACAGGTATGATGCATATACGATTGCCTGCATCATCGAAACGCAACCCTAGTTTCATGGCAGGGACAAGCTTTTTCGGACTGAGGGAGTACATGAGTCACTGCCATTACTCTGGTCCTATATATACATACGGTGAGGGTGTGCTCGAGTGGAGCGAGTAAACCGAGTTTGATTGCATTGAGAAGAAGAGGGCGGTGGACGCCTGGGTACTGAGTACTGACTGACTGACTGCAGAGTAGTGTTTTGCCTAATAACTGCCGGTGATGGTTTGGAATGAAGAATTGAACGGATCTGTTTCGGCTAATAACTGTCTGTGGGTGATGGTTTGGAATGCAGGCTACGGGCGCGTTGATCACGGTGTTCAAGGGGAAGCTCTTACCTGGGATGAGGGAAAGGTGGGTGGGCACCAACGACATACAGCAGGTTTCGGTCAGTGTTACACCTGTTACCTGCCTGTGTATGTAATCTGACTTGCAATGCATGTGTGTGTGGCATGCAGGGAGGTGGTGATCAGCGGGACGCGGGAGGCGGTGGATGCCGCGGAGGCGATGATCGCGGAGCACATCTCGTACGCCATGGATCGCCGCGGACGGAAGCAGGGTGGCGAGGGGAGGAGGCCTTCCCTTTTGTGAAGCCAGTGGAGTAGGCTCAGCAGGAGCAATGCAGCAAAGCAGAGCAGAGCATAGAAGTGGTAGTAGAGCAGGAAGGAAGGAGATGTTGCAGAGTAGTGTTTTTTTGGTGGGTTGCGTTGCGTTGCTGGAAACGAGTAGTTAACTAGCAGCAAAAATGACTACTATTGTACTTGGGAGGGGTTTGATGAAACAAACCCAAGCCAAGACAAGCAAAGATGAGAGGATTTTTGAACTGAAACAATTAATTTGTTGCGCGGTTGGATGGCCCAATCAGGATTGGACTAGTGCTGATGCATGAGAATTTTGGTTGGTGAGATCATTTGTTTTTGTTGTTGGAATAGAGTTTTGCGTAATCTCACTTCATCTCATCTCATATGGTTTTCATAGTACAATCTTAATTGCTTTACTTTACATGAAGAAGAAGAATGAATGCAAATTATTGTAGTTTATTTGTAGTTTATTTGTCTACCCTAACCCTCATTGTAATTCTAGCCAGGAGAATGAATGCAAATTATTTGTCCAGTTTCTAGCTTAAATCTTTATAATCTGGATATTATATTTCCCAGCCAACTAGCTAGATATAATTAGGATTATAACTTTAATCTGTCTCCCACTGCACAATTCAAGGCGGACCAATGAGGGCGATGAATGAAAATTAAATTCCTGTTCTCAACACTTAGGTGCATTATTTGTCTGTCTTTCCTTTAAACGTACATCGATCCCCTTGACATGACATTTATTTTACTAGGTGGTTTGTCTGCTCTACACCACATCTCGTACTAATATTTTTCTGCATCAGTAGAAGAAAACATTCCATCACTTAATCTCAATAATTTTCTATTGGGTGCAGAAATGACTTTATATCGTACATAAAATGTTTCTCATGTGGGCATGATTCAACTCAACAAGCCAAGCTAAACTTGCTTGACTTGCAGATTTTTTTCAGCCAAGCACTCGAATGAGATCACCTGTTAACAAGGATGCCCAAGAAGAATCTGCCACTATTGCCGTTGCTGATGAGCATATATATGGGTGCCAATAAGTTATTGGTCGTGTTGGAAGGATTGTCAATGAGATGAGCAAGGTATTCTTGTTCATCATCACAAACTGCAGTCAAGTAACACTTTGTTTTTTTTCTGATTCCTGTGCTCATTGCCCTCATCACAAACTGCAGTCAAGTAGCATCCTGGGAATCTAATCTTGTTTTTGGACCAACTTGTCTCTCTAGAGGTGTTGCGTCCTAGCTACTAGATGATCGAGTTGTGTTAAGGAAAGATGGTCTTTGTTTGGGTTACTGTTGTCATCTTGTCCTATATATATGCGGTGCTTAACTAAAGCAAGTTACTTACAGCAAGAAGAGGGTTGTTCCTTGTGAACACATTATATGGCACCATATGGGTTTTCTATTTATTTATTTATTTATTTAAGCTTGCACCAATATAATTGGAAGGAATTGAAGAAACTGGAGTAGTGTCACGCGCGCGTACGAAGGCAGAAGGTTAGTAGTTTGTCAGTCATATGATGTGTTGGGTTTGTTTGGTACGAAGGAACCCGTTAAGAGTCATACAGTGCAACGCGTAGCTTAGTGGGGCCGATTATACGTGAGTCGCCTGAATTATCATTTTTGGATACGTCGATTTTCTTGATCATTGGATTAAGATTTAACGGCCGTCCTTCTTTCTTCTTCCTCCAGCCTTTTTCCTCCTTTATAAACTGTTGCTCCTACCACAAAATTGACTTACTCAAAAATTTGCGAATCCATGCAACTTACGTATAGCTATTAATTGTACGTATAGCTTAATGGGGTTGATAGCACTCAACACAACATATGGTATCTGTACTTTGGTTTTATAGTTAGTACAAGTACTTATTCTCTTGGCTAGCTTTACTAGCTCCGATCACCTGCGTGCAAAAGATATACCACTATCCGACTATCTAGCTTTTCAATCAGCTTTTTCTAGTAAAAGAAAGAGAGTCTCAGATTACTTACATATGTACCATTATTATGCACGCACGCATGCATGGTGATTTGTTAGCTTTGTTTCTTGCGAGGCGATACAAATATCGACCGGTTAATAAGTTGTGTGCTTGTAGTTGGCACTTGGCAGGCAATATAAAGTAAAGCAAGGAAGTGTAGGTGTATGGTATGTTGTAGTTGCATGCAAATGGGAGGAGAAATATACCTATATTTTGCTATATGGCTTGATCAAAGCGACGAAGGTTCCCTGCTACTTTCTTTCCATTACAGACTGCTGCAGAGGTAGGGAATATATTCTACTGCACGTGAATTTGCTAGCTACGTACTACTACATCAAATCAAGTACAGTGCGTGGCGATCGATCGTGCCCCGTGCATGTGTGTACGTGACTTTTGATGCTCAAGCTAGCGTTGTACTTGTACGTACATCGTCCTACTTAGGATTTGAATTTGGAGCCCTTAGGACAGGTGAGAAGGTGACTCAGAGTTAACCGAGAACAACCAACCAAGAGAGCCCTCACCGTGGTCGACGCATGAGACCGCGCGCGAGCTATAAGTGTACCCATGTCCTTCTCTCGTGAAAGGTGTTGTAGTTTTGACATTAAGGTTTGATGTTAAGACCTAAAGGATAATAATTAAGTACTCCCTCTCTGTCAAAATGTAAGACGGTTTTAAATACTATTTTTTTTTTGAAACAGAGGCAAAAGATTTGCCTCTTTTATTAAATAAGGGAGGTTTTAAACACTATGACAGTGTCAACAAACATGTCTTATATTTTGATACGGCAGGAGAGTATAGGGTAACAACCGGGAGGCGTACATATATACGTAGATATATGTGATATGTGAGCTAGGTAGTAGTATGCAGGAAAGGAAAGAAATTTGAACTATCGATGGAAAGAGAGATACGAAATATAGCTACTACGTGGTACTTTAGCTAGTGCAGCATGCACTTTAGATTTAGGCTTTCTTCTTATTTTCCTTTCGTGTTTGCACTTGGGGATTAAGCTAGCTAGCGTGCGTGCGTACATGTATGAATCCGTCCATGCATGATGCATCTTTCGGCTCAGCGCCTGAAAAGAAAAGAAGATAGACCACTATCGGTCCCAACATGTATAATGTATGTTACCTAAATCTTGTTGATGGTATGAATTATTAGATTGATTTTTTTCCGGTTGCAAAGTTCGTTGGCATGGCACGACACCTGGTAAAGTAAAATAAATTCTCAAAGGAAAAAACTAAAATAAAGTAGGGGATTTTACACTATCCGGGCCGAAATGGGGAACCAGTTGGATGAAAAATTCAGTCCGGACAAATAGGGGCGTAATGTGGATCCCCTTGGAGATGCCCTTAGCTACCTTTAGCACGCCTAAAAAGATACACCATCAAGTGTCAATCCATCTTTTCTTTTTATGTTTTGGACTAAAATGTCAATCAATCATGTTGATAACAAAATAAAAGGCAGGTCATATAACACGTATGCATTGGCATAATTTACATGCTTGTAGGGCACATCCACACATGACCCAGATCATGACCACCCCCACCATTAAGCTTGTAGGGTAGGGACAGCTGTCAATGGAAGGTGGCTTCGGGTTGATCGATGTACTCTTTTTGTCAGACTTTGTTGTACTCCCTCCATTCCAAAATATAGTGCGCCCGCGCTTCCCGAGATCGAACTTTGACCATAAATTTAACGAACAAGACCGATTGCGGCGGGAGAAAAAGTTACATAATTAAAAACTTCTTTCGAATACAAATTCACTGATATAACTTTTGTTCCCGCCGAAATCGGTCTTGGTAGTTAAATTTACGGTCAAAGTTGAAGCACGGGGATAGAGGAAGCATTACATTGTGAAATGGAGGGAGTATAATTCAACAAAAATGGCTGCGTGTACCTTTTTTATGCGGACGCCAGGGGTCTCAACCTCCCTTTTCAAAGAAGAAAATGCATGCATTGTGCATGGTCAAAAGATTGATGAGCTATTTATATGCTAGTTGGCAGTAAAGTATATAAAGCGTACTGTTAAGTCGTAGTTGTATGCAACTCAAAAGGCAGGAAAGCGATCGAGGAGAAATGTACCTAGACTAGATGGAGGCTATCTAGTGAGGCCGTTGGCTAGTCGATCTGGAAAAAGAGGAAAGTCGAATGATCCGTGTCATCATACGATCGACATATAGTATCTATACTTTGGTTAGCTAGTTTGTACTAGTATATGTTCTGGATTAGTTTTATTTGCTCCATTGCCTCCATACAAAAGATATACCACTACAGTTCACACTATCTATATAGTGTCAACTTTGTTGATAAGATTTATTTTCTTTTTTTATAAAGAAGAAAGAAAGTCAGATTGTATATGTACAATTATTATGCACGTACACACGGTGATTGGTGATAGATTTGTTTTGCTTTTTGTGCGTGGCGATTAAAAGACGTATTGGTTAATTACTTATGTGCTCGTAGTTGGCAACCAGTATATATAAAGTAAAGTAAAAGTAGGGCAGCATATGGTGGGATGTAGTTGCATGCAAAAGGGAGGAGAAAACATACCACCTATCTAGCTATATATATATATATATATATATATGGGTTGATCAAAGCGAAGGTTCCTTGTTTCTTTCTTTCAATTATTTACGTAGAGATTGGAGCAGTGGAAGGAATATATTCTACTACATGTGAATTTGCTAGATACGTACTACAGCAAATCAATCAGGTACAGTGCATGTCAGTCGATCGTGCTCGTTCTCGTGCATGCGTGTACGTGACTTTTGATGCTCAAGCTAGCGATGTACTTGCACGTACCTCGTGGAGTCGTGCTCGTACTACTTACGACTTGAAATTGGAACCTCAATCTATTATCTATTGATAATAGTAGTACAGAAGATAATTGCCTGGTTTATTAGTGGAAAAACGAACGAAAATTGGTACAACACGCCCAGAAGACACAACACCTCAGTTGACCTGGCTACACACAAAGACCGACACACTATTAAAGAGGGGACTCCCTCGAGAGCAACGGTTATTGTCATCACTTCTCTCGAGCAAAGTGACTCCGACTTCACCATGGCGGACCAACCAAGAGCCCTCACCGTGGATGTCAAACATACATATGCGCACATGTAACGTGACAGGAGAGATATTCATGAGATAGTTTAGGAGGTAGTTTAGGCGCATCTTATCTTGTGTTGTAACTAACCCTATCTCCCCCCTTCTCTTTCTCTCCAAGATGTATCTCTGATTCTCTCCAACCAAACCATTTATACGCTATTAGGGTTATTGCGCCCCTGCTATGTAACATGCAACACGTCGCCCAAGATAGGGTAAGACGTTTTCGCGAATCGCACAGAAGATGCACGAGATCTCTATCGACCTATGTCAAACAGCCAGCCAGGCGCGTCGAGGACTACCTAGGCAGCTCTGGCTCCGCCCCCCCTCGATGCAAGATGTAAGTGTCCAAGTCTTCCCCTTTTGAAAGGTGGTGTAACCATGAGATAAAAGTTTGTTTTTAAGACCTAAAGAATAAAACTATGTAATGGTATTTGCTAACAACATAGAGACGCACATTTGTGATATGTGAGCTAGGTAGCATGCAGGAATGGGAAAAAGTGTGAAGGGTCGAGGGAAAGAGAGATAGGCACTAGGTACTTTAGCTAGTGCAGCATGCATTTTAGCTTTAGCCTTTCTTCTTCTTCTCTTTTCCTTTGTAATTGGGGATTATGCTTAGCTAGTGCTAGTCTGTACATGTATGGATCCGTCCATGCATGATGCATCTTTCGGCCGAGCGCCTGAAAAAAGATAGACCACTATCGATCCATCCATCCATCTATATGTTATGCAAATCTTGTTCATAAGAAGAAAAAGGGTTCACAAAAGTCATGCAAGTCAGATTATATATACGTACACTCGCAATATGCAGTATGAATGATTGATTGCTTTTCTAATTTTCATGTTGCAAAGTTCGTTGGCAGATGGCACCCAGCCGGTAAAGTAAATAAAATTCTCGAACGAAAAAGATAGTAAAGTAAAGTAGTGCATGGGTGTTGCATCGTAGTAGGTTGTATCCTTTTGTTTTCCCTGATCTGTTATACAACTAGGAAGTAGGAACAGAAAGAAATGCAGATGTAATATGCATGTTCTACTCTACTCAGGTCGGCTCGATCACGTCCGTGGGTTCAAAAGGCCGGCCCAGTTACTACTACAAGTGTACTCCCTCCGGTCCTTTTTAGTTTGCATATAAGATTTGACTGAAGTCAAGCCTCGTAAAGTTTGATCAACTTTATAGAAAAAAGTACCAACATTCATAATTTGAAATCAATATTAATAGATGTGTCATGACTTAAGGTTTCATATTGTATAACTTTAGCATAACAGATGTTGATATTTTTTCATATAAATACGGTCAAACTTTGTGAAGTTTGACTTCAGAGAATTCTAATATGCAGAGTAAAAAGGACCGGAGGGAGTACAACCACAGTTACTTTTCTACTTGTATCAGTCGATAATTGATTGAGTTGTGTATGTAGGATATTGATGTATAGATATTCGTGGGTGGGAGAAGATCAATTCAGGGTAGCAGGAAACATGTATTGATTGATGTATGCTGGTGCCAGGAGCTCATCACTCACTTGGATACGTTGCAAAAAAAAAAAACCGTAGTACTATGTGTATACGTACATATATAGGGAACGTACGTACTACACATGTCGGAATAAACGGCCAGGGCCAGTAGGCCTATAAATAAACCGGATCCCGTTTAAGCTCGCTCACTTATGGTCACAGTTCAATAAAGTTCTTTTCGAGCTAGCAAAAACCTAAATAAATAAATGGGACTTGCAGGCGTCGTTTATTTGCCATTAATTTACGCCAGACATATATGGGATGGATTGGATTGCGCCTGGCCCTGCTGCATGCATCACATGGCGCCTCTTCTCTCCAAATTATTTTTGTTTTGCTTTTTGTCATGTGCAGATGGATCGATCAAGCAGTTGCTGCTTTAATAAATAAATAAAGTAAATACATAAACAAAAGAGATTTTGTTCGAGGGAGCAAATTGTCCTGTCACGTTCGACCACTAGCCACCGAGCTGACAGCCATCAACACCAAGATATAAAACACAAGCAGGCTGAATTATATTAGAGCAAATCAGAGATGTCTCTCTTCTTCTTGTTGAATTGGTGGTGGTGGTGGTGGCGGCACGTTCATATGCATGCTGTGAAGGTTACTGTATTTGTTCTGGCATATATAGCTTTATTAATTTGCTCAATCGCCTGCATGCAAAACATATACCGTTATCAGACTATATATGTAGCTTGTTGATAAGATTTTTTTTCTTAAAAGAAAGAAAATCAGATTATATTTACCATTATTATGACGTACGCACGTTGATTGGTTTAGTTTAGTTTTCTGGCAAGGCAATTAAAATTGAGTAGTTAGTTTTTTGTGGAAAACTTTGAGTGGTTAGTTGATTAGTTATGTGCAGGTAGTTGGCAACCAGTATGTATATAAAGTAAAGTAAAGTAGTGTAGGTGTATGGTGGGGTGTAATTGCATGGAAAGGGAAGGAGAAATATACCTGCCTAGCTACCTATTATATGGGTTGATCAAAGCAAAGGTTCTTTGTGTCTTTCTGCTGTTTACATGGTAGGCAGCGAATATATTCTATTCCAGCTCTACATGTGAATTTGCTAGTTATGTACCACGTACGTACAGATGGCGGCCAGGAGGAGCTTGGTCGGTCCGGAAAACATTTGATTTATTCATTTTCAATCATGATAGTACAACAAACACTAGAAATAATAAAAATTACATTCAAATTCATAGACCACCTTGCGGTGACTACAAGCACTGAAGCGAACCGAAGGCACACGACTATCATCGGTCCTCCCTCGCCGGAGCCGACAAAATTTGTTGTAGTAGACAGTCGGTGCATCCTTGCATGATGCATCTTTCGGTTGAGCGCCTGAAAAAGATAGATCACTATCCATCGATCCATCTATATGTTACCTAAATCTTGTTGATAACTAAGAAGAAAAGGGTTCACAAAAGCCAAATAAGTCAGACTATATATGTGTGCGTGTACACTCCCAATATGCATTATGAATAATTGATTGTTTTTCCTTTCCTATTGCAAAGTTGGTTGGCATGGCATGCCACCCAGACGGTAAAGTAAAGAAAGGAACTAGAAGTAAAGCAGTGCATGTGTTGTATCATAGTAGTTGCATCGCTCAAAGGAAAGGGGAGATACATGGCACACCCCCGGGTTCAGGCGTGGGTAATGGTCGCTCAAACCCATACCGTCTCAATATTTTCTGCACAAACTTATACCCGTACCCGCACTTCGGGTTTCAAACTATTCTCATACCCGTACCTGGCCGGGTGCGGGTAATACCTCTGGTAAATATACCCATCTCGGCCATCTTACTCAATTCACACTTCATCATGTATTTTTCAGCATTTCCACATAAATAGAATATTTCAGCATGTATACTTCAACATTTGTCAGCACATAGTATACCACATTTTAGCATTTCAGCACATATATATATCACAATTTGTTGTGCTATGGAATAAAAAGAATGGTATTAATTTTCCGAAAAAGGGTTTCCTCCCGCTTTATATTA
Source organism: Triticum urartu (assembly GCF_003073215.2). Classification (NCBI taxonomy): domain Eukaryota; kingdom Viridiplantae; phylum Streptophyta; class Magnoliopsida; order Poales; family Poaceae; genus Triticum; species Triticum urartu. The sequence goes on from NC_053028.1 coordinate 716,353,157, forward strand.
TAAAGCCATCGACCAAGCATCCAACACAAGAGTACAGGTACCAAACAAGTCAACAAGTCATGCTGGGGGCATAGCGAAACAAGCCCCAAAAAAGAATGATATTAATTTTCAGAAAATGATAGAAATAAGCACGAATTAGATGGCACTAGACAATATTAAATTATATTCAAGAATGAGTAGCTTGTAAGTGAACTTTTTAGAGACACATTCACATCAGTTCTTTCTTCTTTTCCCCATTACAAGACAAACAAGAGGACTATTCTTTTTATTCAAGATACTTGTGTAGCCCCTACTTTGAAATGATCGAGTGAAGGAGACTATATAATAAGATCAACACAATCAGAGATAAAATCATAGATTCATAAAACAAATATCAAGATATTTAAACAAGATCACGCACATGAGCAAGGGAAGGGGATTTTGGGTCGAGGATAGCTGCCGCGTTAGCCAGATAAAGCGGCTTTTTTTTTGGATGACACATGAGACATACCTATTTTTCTCAAACTATTGCCTCAATAGAAGTTTTACCCGACAGGTTTATGGGTTACGGTTACCCATTGCCATGTTAAGGTCATAAGTACGCAGTGGCATCGATCGGTCGTCCAAAGCTTCCTTGATCTTTTTTCTTCCCTGATCATACAACTAGCACTACTTTTGTACTTGTATCAGTTGAGTTGTATGATTAGTACGTCCAGCACATGTATGAATTACCGGAGCAGGAAAAATATCGTTAGAGAATCCAGGGCCGGGCGTCTCAAAACACCTGGGCGTGCCGTCCGGTCATAAAAATTTGATCTACCCGGGGCCCTTAAATCGGCCTCGAACGCCTGGACGAATCGACATCTCTCATATCCAACCCAAATCTAAGACAAATATAGAGGCCCGTGCACGCCCGCCATGTCGGACTGACGGTCGAATTCCATACGAGAACACACTCTGAAACCCGGCGGTCCGAAGCTCATCTCCTCCGTTGGACTGATGGTGTTGAGTGATGTCGCACAGGTGGAGCACATAGTGCCCTAGCACGGCAATTTAACTGACCACCGGCACCGAAACCCTACCCGTCCACTCCTCCTCTCTCATCAGCCCCCGCCGCCGTTTTCCACTTGTCGTCCGCCATCAGTAGTAGCCATGACAGCACGCCGTCGGGTAAGGAGCTACCTATATCTAACATCGGAGCGCCGGCTTCAGCTTCTTGAGCAGATCTGGGCAAGGCGCGAAGCCCGGATCGCCGCGAGGCTACCTCCAAACACAGTGTATTCCGAGGAGGAGCATGACGGGGGTGAGGCAGATCTGCAGGCAATCCTCGATTCGCTCCAGTCGGAGGCGAAGGCCAACCCCATAACCCACAAGAGGTGCCGTTGCCGGATGCTCGTGTATATGAATAAAGAGGAGGAGCCGGAGCCCTCGTACGCGTCTATCTACCCAGCGTCTGGCATGAAATGAAGGTATCTCGGACAAAAAAGCGTAGTGGCTAGCGTGATGCGTGCATGTAGAATTTTATTTGCATGGATTGTAATTGTCCGCGGCTCTTGGCTCACCCCCGTCAAAGGTGGTGAGCGTGTGAAAGGAAAGAAATGCCAGGAAACACATCCACACGTGAAGAAAGACAAGAGGGTGGTCACATGGGCGCCACGTGGAAGTGGGCCCCTCTGCTCTGCTCTGCTTTATTATTTTTTGTTTTTGTCTTTTGGCATGTGCATGCAGATGGATCCATGGAGCGGTTGCTGCTTTAATAATACTCCCTCCCTCCCTCCCTTGAAAAAATATATATAAGTGTTTTAGTTGAAACAAACAAAGGTAGTGTAATACTCTAGCATATAAGTAATAATAAATTGATAACATGATGAGATGTTGTTGGAGGTATGGAATTATTTGGCTTGTCACGCTCGTTGGCCGTCGACCTCATATGAGCTGCTGCTTCTTCTTCTTCTTCTTCTTCTTCTTCACAGTCACAGCATATATAAGAGAAGAGAAGAGCAGAGCAGAGCAGAGCATAGCACACAAGGAAGCAAGTAAGGAAGGAAGGAAGAAGGCCGGTTGCCGTTCCCACGCCGTCACATTCCCCGTCCGTCGCTCTTCCTTCTTCCTCCCGTGGCTGGCTGTATGTATGTATGGTAGCTATGTGTCCTCTTCATTCCCCTACCCTGTTCAATTCCTCACCTGCTCTCCTCTTGCTCATGTCTCTCTCTCTCTCTTTCTTTCTCATGATAGAGAGAGAAAGAGAGAGAGTACGGATGCATGGATGGATCCTTCCTCCTCGCTCAACATAATCTGATCCAATCTCCAGTCCAATATAATCTAATCCAAGCTCAGCATTTGTATTGTTCTTACTACTATATATATATATATATATATATATATATATATATATATTATTGCTCTCACGAATGATGAATGAATGAATGAATTAGCACTGCCACTCCAATTTGCCAGGCCGGCCATTAGTAGTAATCATACTCTACTAGTCACAACCACCACCATGACAACTAATCACACTCTACTAGTCAGTTCTTGATTTGATACACCACCATGAATCGGCCGGCCAGCCAGCGCTGCAAATCATAACCACCACCAGCAGCAGCTCATTCTTGATTTCTTATCCTGCCTGTATGCAAACTGTATAAAAGCTCTGTAACAGTTTCTTTCTTTCTTTCTTTCTTTCAGTTGCAACAATGCTCTTTCATCTTCATCTTGTACATCAAAGGCCAACAACATGACAGCCCCTGCTGCCAGCAACCACCTTCTTCACCCAACAACAGCAGACCCATCCCAGTCCCAGCCCAGCTTCAGAGCAAACTCAGCATCAGGCCTGAGGGTGACAGAGATCACGCTACCCAATGGCGACGTCTACTCCGGCACCCTATCATCATCATCACATTCGCAGCAGGTGCCCGAGGGCACGGGCCGCTACGTCTGGGCCGCCGGCAGCTGCTGCGTGTACGAGGGCGGGTGGAAGAGGGGCGCGAGGCACGGCCATGGCAGAACCCTCTGGCCCTCCGGGGCCGTCTACGAGGGCGACTACTCCGCCGGGTTCATGGACGGCCAGGGGACCTATGTCGTCGCCGGCCCCTGCACCACCAGCTCCTCTTCATCATCATCATCCTATAACTACAAGGGGCAGTGGAAGCTGGACCGCAAGCACGGCCACGGCCTCCAGACGTACCCCAACGGGGACACATTCGAGGGCTCCTGGGTGCAGGGCCACATGGAGGGCCATGGCTGCAGGTACACCTGGGCCAACGGCAACACCTACGTCGGCACCATGAGGAACGGCACCATGTTCGGCAAAGGGGTGCTCACATGGAGCGCCACCGGGGACTCGTTTCAGGGGAACTGGCTCGACGGCGCCATGCACGGCTACGGGCTCTACACCTGGGAGGACGGCGGGTGCTACCTCGGGACGTGGACCAGGGGACTCAAGGATGGAAAGGGCACATTCTATCCTAAGAACTGCAGAGTTCCTGCCAATCACCAGCTCTACATCGATGATCTGAGGAACAGGGGCGTGCTGCCTGATGACATGTCAACAAATGTCCTTGAGCCGCAGCACACCTCCTCTTCTTCCTTTGACACGAATCAAGAGCCTGCTGCTGCACCAGCACATCTTAACAAGTCCTGGAGAAACTTGAGCTTCGAGCGGCCTCCGGTAAAGAAGCCGTCTCTGCAGAGGCGCTGGAGCATCGGAGTGGCCATCGACAAGATCATCGGCGCTCATGAGCCAATAAGTGGTGCAGGTTCTGAAACACAAACACAACAAGGGTCTGACCAAAACATGGCTGCTTGTTCTAGCCTGCCGATACTGGAAAGGGAGTACGCGCAGGGCGTTCTCATCAGCGAGGTCGTGCTGAACAAGAGCTGCCTGGAAGACTCGTCCAAGAAGCTGAGCCGTCGGCAGAGCAGGGCGGCCAAGGATGTCAAAAGGCCAGGGGAGATGATAATCAAAGGGCACAGGAGCTATGATCTGATGCTCTGTTTACAGCTTGGAATCAGGTAATTATGCATATATATTTCAAGGCATCTGCCTAATCTGAATTTTCAACGACCTAACTCCTTGTCTGCATTTTTTGTTCTACTAGTTGTCCCATTCTACTTATATATATGCGGATTGTGACATACATAGCATATAGCAAGTTGCCAACATACCATACCCCCCATATATAAGAGCACCAAACTGGTTCATCTACTTTCATTGACCAAACTAGCTCTGAATTTTCCGAGTCATGGAAAGATGGCGGCTTTTCATGCCCTCATGTTAAAGGTGCCACTATGCTATAGATAGATAGAAACTGGCAGCTAATTCATTGTTCCTGACACCCAACATGAGAGTGTCTTGTTGAATACCTTACTGATTTAGTTTCTTATGGTCAGTAAAAGGTCGTTATATATCTCATGTGATTATATATATATACTACTCACTCAGGTACACGGTTGGGAAGATTACGCCGATTCAGAGGCGTCAAGTGCAAGCCTCTGATTTCGGCCCCAAGGCTAGTTTCTGGATGAACTTCCCCACAAAAGGAACACGGCTTACTCCTGCGCACCGTGCTGTCGATTTTAAGTGGAAGGACTACTGTCCGGTGGTCTTCAGGTTCCTTGTGCTTCTGTCCCAGTTTTACTTTAAGTGGAGTATACTTTATGCTGTTGCAGTCTCTCTGAACCTTCTTCTATGATACTACAGCTTAAGTACAATTTGAATTCTCCGAGAAATACTCAACACTGTTTTCTACATAACAGGACTGACTTCTTGTTAGTGTTTGATTACCTACAGAAATTTGAGGGAGATGTTCAAGCTTGATACAGCAGATTACATGATTTCCATTTCTGGAAGTGACGCGCTTAGGGAGCTGTCGTCTCCTGGAAAGAGTGGAAGTATGTTTTTCTTATCGCAAGATGACCGCTTCATGATCAAGACTCTTCGCAAATCTGAAGTGCAGGTTTCTGAGTTTTATGATTTTATATGTTGGTTAATTGGTATCTGGTTAACTGACATATATAGACCAGGCACTTTATATAAACTGGTGATTCCTTACCTGGCCTAACACTAACAACATGCTGTCATAAGGAAAATATATATCTGAGCCAGTTTCCTATTTCACTTATTGATTCATATTGAATCAAAGCTGTCCCTTAGTTCATCTGTTTACATCTGCAACTTGGGTTTTTCCTGACATGCATGATATTTGCTTGTAGGTTCTTTTGCGTATGCTTCGAGACTATTACCGCCATGTCCATACTTATGATAACACACTCGTGACTAAATTTTTTGGCCTCCACCGGGTGAAACCTTCCAGCGGGCAAAAGGTAGGTTAGGTAATGACAGTAAACGACTGTTGTTGCTCAATTAAAAGGGTTACAGATATTACTGTGAAAAGCTTCAGCCTCAGCCATAAAAAAGGATTTAGTTGTCATATCCGATAATTAATTCTTTTTTGGTTGATATTCAAATAACTGTTGGTTTTATTGTTTGTATCTGCAGTTCAGATTTGTAGTGATGGGCAACATGTTCTGCACACAACTTAGAATCCATCGAAGATTCGATTTGAAAGGTTCATCCTTAGGCAGATCTACTGACAAAGTTAAAATCGACGAGAACACGACGCTCAAAGACCTGGATCTGAACTACTCATTTTATCTCGAGCCTTCTTGGCGGGATGCTTTGCTCAAGTAAGCATCTTCTCCCCGAAAAAAAGCAGCTTATCCTCATGACCAGTTTTCCGTGTGACACCCATACCCATGTTCTCTTCTTCTTATTATGTGTAGGCAGATTGAGATCGACAGCGAATTTCTGAAGAATCAGGGCATAATGGACTACAGCTTGCTTCTTGGTTTCCATTACCGGGCTCGCCAAAGCCTTGTAAGAGGAGGGTCATTGCCTGAAAGCATTTTGCAAGATAACAAACTAGCCGTTCTTTCGGAACAAGGTAATTAAGCATGAAACTGTATCTCCATTCCTCTGAATAAGTTGCCCAATTAACCCATTTGAATTGCTTACTTTTTGCTTGGTGATGTGACGGCGGTAATGCAGATGCCATGGAGGATGATTCCGCCTATAACTACCGCGAAGGGCTGGTTTTGGTGCAGCGAGGCAGCAACCAAGATGGTAAAGTCGCAGTCGGCCCTCACATAAGAGGGAGCCGCCTGCGATCATCGTCTGCTTGTTACGAGGAAGTGGATCTCCTGCTTCCAGGCACAGCAAGGTTCATCAATCAATTTATTCTGTTACTGTTGGTCAATTCTCATGTTCTTCCAATGCTAATGTATGATGGACTGGAATGACTGAATCTGTTGTCAAATCGGACAGGCTTCAGATCCAGCTAGGGGTGAACATGCCGGCGAGAGCAGAGAAACAAGAGAAAGACGGCGGCAAATCGCTCCGTCAGGTGTACGACGTGGTGCTCTACATAGGGATCATCGACATCCTGCAGGAGTACAGCATGAGGAAGAAGGTGGAGCACGCCTACAAGTCCATCAAATACAACCCCCAGTCGATATCGGTCGTGGAGCCCCGCTTCTACTCGGAGCGCTTCCTCAACTTCATCCGCACCGTCTTCCCAGAAAACTCACCCAACCAATAAATTCATTCATCTTTCCTTCCTTCCTTCCTTGTCCCCAGCAAGAAAAAATGCAACAGAAAGATCCAAGGAAATGTGCTCTGCTTGCTACATTGCTGTCCATGTGTGTGGTTTGAGATGGTTGGAAGCAAAAGCAATGTGTGTATTTTGTCAAAAAGCAGCATTGACAAAACTAGTCATGACTAGCAGTGAGTGCTCCATTATGCATGGATGTGGTTTGGGTTTTCTGCCACCCCACTATACATAGATGTGACACGTGTCTGTTACCCAAACCCATCCATACATCTGTCATCTGCTACTGGCTTATCTACTGGCTCTTTTTTGTTGTGATGAACAGGAGCTTAGCTAGTGGGGTTAATTAGGTGAGATGATGACATGAACCCATGACTGATACGATATCTCATATCAATCGTGTCAAATCCGCCTCGCCTATAAATTGTGTCCATGTCTCGAGCCGATCACAACACCAAAACATAGTCACTCACAATGGCCACCACCAGCAAGCAGGCTCTAGCTCTCGTTGCTCTCCTGATCCTGCTCACCGGCACCCACCTCACTGCCGCCGCAAGAGCCCCGGTCGCTGTAACCGGCATTGGCGTTGGAGGAGGTGGCTACGGTGGAGGAGAAGGCGGTGGAAGCGCCGGTCATGGTTACGGCTACGGTTCAGGCTATGGAGCCGGTCATGGCTATGGCTATGGCGGCAGCATTGGTGGTGGTGGTGGTGGCGGCGGTGGGCATGGGGGTGGCGGTGGTGGAGGTAGTGGCGACATGGGCTCAGGGTACGGTTCTGGTTATGGCAGTGGTTATGGCTCCGGTTACAGTGCTGGCGGTCAAGGTGGTGGGGGAGGTAGTGGAGGAGGAGGAGGCGGTGGATCCGGCTATGGCAGTGGCGGTGGCTATGGGTCTGGGTACGGAGAAGGCTATGGGTCAGGCGGTGGCATGAACGGTGGAGGTGGAGGGGGCGGCGGTGGAGGGGGAGGTGGTGACGGCGGCAGTGGTGGCTTTGGGCATGGAAGCGGTGGAGGCTATGGTTATGGCAGTGGAGGTGGAGGTGGCTACGGTGGCGAGCATGGCCACTGAGCATCATCTATAGCAGTCAGTTGTTACCACTGTTTATAAACAGAAATTAAAGCCGGTAACAGAGAAGAGAAGAATAAACATGGTTGGTGACTAGGCTTGTGTAGATCAGCCATCCTGAGATGCATGCATGCATGTTAATGATTATTGCCACCATACTGTATTGATAAGATGAAATAAAGCTTATTCGGTTTGAATTCTGATTTCTACTTTTCTATCATGCATTGCATACTACTACCACTACATACATACACACACCAGAGAGCTTTTCCACATGCAAGGTGACGAGCATACCATCCATGTGTAAGTAGGTTATGCGCCATCTCCAATCCTCATCCAACTTCACCCATTTTTCTTCAAGAAGGTTGGAATTCACCTTCTCCTCTTCCATCCAGAAAATTTTTATCAACCATCGCAGCCCGCTGAAATCCTCAACAAGATCCTCTGCATCACAAATTGCTTCTGATGTCCAAGCGATCACACTTTCCTGTGATCAATTTTACAAACATCCAGCAAAGAGATTTTACAGTTAAATCATTGGCAGACAAAGATTTCAAAAGCATATGTAGAGTACCTGCCACATCCCCCAGCTATGAAGTCAAAGTCAACCTTGGCTGAAATCATAATTCACGCACCACTAACCTGCACATGAAGCTATTTTTTTTAGACAATCAGAGAAGATACCCGATGGCATGCCTTGACAATATGGAGAAAGCTACGGGCATCCAATGCTCACAAGGAACACTAGACTCTTCCCAGGTTCTCACTGTAACTTAGTTTAGTAATGGACAGGCATGAATGAGACAAATGGCACTAACTCTACCAAAATCATGTATATTTTGCATAAACCATCTATGTCGTACCACCCCCCAGCGCTACCAACAGCAGCACTATATCTTATATGCTCATCGGCAATTGCGAGAGTGAAAGACTTTTGGACAAAGTTGGTATCAGGTGATCTCATGGGTGTATCTAAGATGAAGAAAAAAAAAGTTAAAGAAACGGCAAAACAGATCATATCAGTCTTCAACAATTCATACCCAAAAACTAAAGAAAAAGGATGGTTTCACAACAAACCCATGTCACTGGTTAAATGCACATGGACAATAAATATGTGATGAAGCTCCTAGTACCAACTTGTGAACTAAATAATAAATACAAAGTGACCCAGGTTGCTAGTAACAAGAGAGCGACTACAGTGGCAAGTGAAATGCTGAATACCAATTAAGTATAAGTCCACCTGTGCAGTTTCTCATTGCCATATTATACGGTTGATGGACTATATATGTGCAGACATCATAAGCCTTCAATCCCATTGATTGTGCTCCATTATACAGCTTCGCATTGCCATTGAGAGAGTCTTCAAGTAAGCACTGATTTCTACAAGGCCTACCAATGAAGAATGCAGATTGGTGAACTCAGCTGATTTTGGGCCTGAGACCTCATTATTGGAGAAAGAGGCAACTCAACTAAAAATAATACTACATAATACTTTACCCTTCACTCTGGTATAATATTTGTTAGACGAATTATACGAACATCTTACCTGGTTGTGCTGGCTGTCACCTGACGCCTGAGAAGTGTGACAGGCGACAAAGCCTAGGTCCTGAGAAGGTAACTGCAGGAATAAAATTTCAATAATCATTACACTGCCCAGAAATGTACGTCAAGTGTTCAATCCAAAGTGGTCTTAATACCAGAGTGAACCCCAGACTTGCGCCACGGTGCATCTCTTCATAGTTGAGTGTCCCCATGGGATTTGAAAAGTCAGTCCCCTGGATCAAAGAGGAGGAGTAGATAAATAATTAAATTTTCGATACAACATGACCAAAAGAACATAAATTATTTTAGGGAGGCACTTCAGAGATCATATAAATTCATACCATGTAAGGTACATAGGTTGGAGTTTGGCTAACCATTTTGGACATGTTAGGAGGAGCCTCCAAGCCCTGCTTGTTGCAAATGTTAGAATAATGGTTGCACTAAGAGGCACTAACATTCACAGTATGAGATGAAATGAATGCAAAAGGCTAGAAACTGAGATTCTTAAGCCTGGTACACCTAATTTTCATCAAGTACTTAACTACCCCCTCCGTTCCTAAATATAAGTTTTTCTAGGATTTCAATACAAGCTACATACGGATGTATATAGACATAGTTTAGAGTGTAGATTCACTCATTTTGTTCCATATGTAGTCCAAAATAGTGAAATGTCTAAACAGACTTATATTTAGGAACAGAGGGAGTATAAATTTATTCAACGGTTGCTCTGCTGAGAATCTTGTAGTATTTTTTAGAGAATCCTAGGACAGCAGAGAACTTCATATAATACGATGCATTTGGCCAATAAATGTTATACATGATGGATCCCAATTAGGCAATTAGTTTAATTAACATAACATAAGGCATACATTTCAAATTTGCATGGTTAAAATGGGTACAGATACCTCAACCTCAATGAAGAAAATAGCAAGATTACCTGAAACATGGCATTTCCAGACTGGGCTGAACCATCTGCCAAACCATAATGCACAAGTGCAGGTTCTTCTGAGTGCACTTTCTGCTTCTTTGTCAGACCCTTTTCAACGCAATTTCTTGGATGGTTTTTACTTTTCTGGCCTTTCTTCTTTACTGTTTTTGCCACTGCCCTGCTTGATATGTCCAGAACATTTTCTGATTCAGTGCCATCCGTGATGGAAGACAAGGCCATCTTAAGATTCTGAACATCAGGCTGTAGTGTCACAGGTGCGCTGCTAACGCTGGTTTGTTTCTGCAGGATTTGCTCAACCTTGTCGCCAAGTTCTCCCCAAAATTGGTCTAGTACTCTGCTGGACTCCTCACATTCTGATGCCCGGGCAACAAGCCGAACATACTTGGGGCACAAGTGCTGGTAGCGATTAGAAGAAATCTCCAATGATTCCTCTTCTTGAACGGCTTGCCCAGGAACAGGAACCTCCGGTGAAGAGGAGGTCAAACACCTTGCATATTTGGTCCAGCGCTTCATGATGTACCTATCTGGTATATACTTTATGTCCATAACATCTAGAATCTTGAGAGCATGGCTGCACAGGAAGCCAACCATCTCAAACTTCCCGCACGAGCATGCGACAGTCTGCTCCATAGGGTTCCCATAAACCGTGTATCGACAGTCCTCCTTCTCCACAAGCGAGACGACATACTCACGACACGGGCCGCTCTCATCACGGCTCACGATGTAAGCTGACTGGAACTCCTCATATTCTTCCTGGAAAAGCTGAAAGATCACGCTGGTATAGACCTCGGAAGCCTGTGTCAGAACAGGAGCTCTGATTTTGAGGTAGGGCATCATCAACCTTGAACCGTATTCCATCTCCAACTCTCTGTGCCGCCTATCGCTGATCACTTTCTGAAGATGCCTCAAAAACAGAGCAATGTCCACCTCTGCTCTCAGATGACTGCGCACCTCGGAACTCAGGCGCTCGTTCAACCGTGTGCCTTCCATTCCAGCCGAGAAGATCCCTTTCGTGTAGGGCCTAGCCCACTTGTGTTTCTCCTCAAACAGCCTCTGCAACCACGCGTTGTCACGAAGCTCGTACTTGCTGATCATAGCATCCCATGCAGCGAGAAATCCTGCCTCCTCGCCATACTCTCCGTCGACGCACGCCTTGAACTCCTCGATGAAACTGGCATCGCCTTTAGAAAGCTGACGTATGTTCCCCTTTGCAACATGCTTTATGTGCCACGCGCATATGGCATGGGTCGTCGTCGTGCCAGGCATCGCCAAGGACAGGGCCTCTGCTATTACCGTGTCCTGATGCGAAATGAAGGTCTTGGGTGCTCGCCCAGACATGGCGTGCAGGAACGTCTGGAACAGCCACCGGAACGACTCGCAGGACTCATCGTACATGAGCGCCAGCCCGAAGACGACAGGCTCGCCGAAACTGTTGCAGCCGACGAACGAGGCGAGGTGGCGGAGGCTGATGCTGTTCCTGGACACGACGTCGAAGGCGACGGCGTCGCCAAAGTGGGCGTAGTCGGCGACCATCTTGGCGTCGACCCAGAAGACGTTCGCCACCTTGTCCTCGACGTCGAGCTGCACGGCGTGATGGAACCCCGGGTCGGCCAGCGACTGCCGCTGGAGGTGGTTGAGCAGGGCGGCGGCCTCCCCATACTTGATCTCCCACTGCCGCCTGGTGCGCAGGGGGCCGTCTCCCTCGGCGCATGCCGCCCCGGCTGTAGCATCGTCGTCAATGAAATCCGGCGGCGGAGCGGCATTGGGCGGCGAGTGGAAGGGGCTGGGCGGGCCGCGGGGAGCGGCGAAGAGCGGGTGGTTGTGGCGCGGCTGGAAGGCGGAGACTTGGAAGTTGCCGCCGGGCTTGGTGCGGCGGAGGGTGAGGTGCGCGTTGCAGCCGGTCCTGCCGTCCGGCGCGGGGATGGCCGCGGCGCGGGAGAGCCTGGCGGCGGCACGGGGGAGCTTGGCGGTGCTGGCGATGGCGGCGGCGGGCTTGTGGTCCTTGAAGCCCTCGCGGGAGCAGGCGAACTTGCAGGAGGTGACCTCGCCAGAGGTCTTGCTGCGGTTGGTGTAGCGGCGGCGGACGTTGAAGCCGAGCTTGAAGGCGTAGAGGCGGTAGAGGTCGTACGCCTGCAGCTCCGTGTCGAACTCCATGTCCATCCGCGGCGTGCACTCCTCCGGCCGGGCCGCAATGGCCGCGCCGGTGGAGGCATCTCCGGAGGGTGGGCTTTGGCGGTCCTCCGGGCGGGCGGAGGCGGAGGCGGCGGTTCTGGTGGTCTGCGCGGGGGAGCTTCCGGAGAAGGCGGCCGAGGCATTTGGCTCCGGTGGTGGCGGCGGCGGCGCGTCGGTGGCGATTGGGGATTTAGGTTTTGGCGGGGAGGCGCCGTGAGTGGCTGGGCTCGAGGCTGGTCCTGGTGCGGAGGGGGGGAGGGGGTGATGCGGTGCAGGAGCGGGGGCTGGGAGGTGGCCGCAGTCGGCGGCGGGGGAGCTCATCGCCGGCGCCGCCGCGCGGCGAGGGAAAGGGGAACGGCGCTGTGCGATGTGTGTGAATGGGAAGAGAAAATACGCCTTCCCGCGAGGGAGACGTACAGCCATCTGGTTGTTTGCTTTTTTTTTTTTGAGACAAATCTGGTTGTTTGCTGGTTGTAAATAAATGCATGTTTGCATTGGGCTCTCATTCCCCTCCCCTCTCTCCTTCCTTGTCCCCGGCCCGTCTTTCCCCCTCCCCTCCTCCGGCGACACTGCCGCCTCGAGCGAGGATGGAAGGGTTCTTGCACATACTAGGCGTGGTACAGTTAGTTTGGGCCTTCATACGTGCTGGTCTTTGGCTTTATGACGTTGTGTGGCGACATGTCGTTGGGTGCTCAGCCATGATAGAGACATGGGGAAGGGGGAGGGATCTGGTGGTAGTTAGTTCCAGAACAAGCTCGCGGTGGTGATGGCGCACGTCGATGCTAGTCTTACAAAGGGGGTGTAATATTGTTATGAACGTACGATGGATTCTCCGTCCAACACGTCGTACCGGCGTACGAGGAAAATGAATCGTATGCAGAGCAGTTTCGTATTGTTATAGGGTGGAACACATTGCTTGTTGCGGTGGAGGTCCCGCTGGACCAAGCGGTCTTACAAACTACTCCCTCCCTCCGTCCTAAAACGCTCTTATATTATACTGTAGGACGGAGGGAGGGAGTAGTTTGGACCCAAGGGCGCTGACAAGATTTGCAACACAGAAAAATCAGAACAATATAAGAGAAACAAGAGGGCAACATGTTATGAGTAAAATCCATGAAATTTGCAGTGTTGAACAACAGCTAACGTGTTGCTAGTTGGACCAATGAAATTCTGGTGTGGTAAGGCAGTGCATAGGAATTCTAAAGGATGAAATTAAATCCCTCCCCCACATTTATTTAAAAAAGAAAAGAAATACTCCCTCCCTCCCCCACATTTATTTAAAAAAGAAAAAAAATACTCCCTCCCTCCCCCACATTAAAAAAAAACTTTTGTAAGACGTCGTAGACATTTATATAAGACAACACCTAAAACAGTTCACTTTTGTAAAACGTTTTAGACATTTAAGACAGCACCTAAAACATATAGTTCAATTTCAGCTGTCTAAAACGACTTACAAAAATGAAGAGAGGAGATAGGTATCATCTAAACTAAGTTGCAAATTCAATCGAACCAACAAAAAAAAAACATCAAGGAGGGCAAGGCAACATTCAGCAGGGGAGATAAGATTCTAGTATCATTGACCAGGCAAAACATGCAAAATCCCAATGCTAACAGGAAAATTGGTGAATCATCATCAGTGATCCCATCATCCATTTACCTGACTAATCCTTTTTACTAGCGATTGATTTGATTATCTATCTCTACCAGAGAGAGACGCAAAACTCTAAAAATGGTTCGATTCCTTCCTGTGCTGTCCGTCCGTGACTATCTACTCTGTCCGATCACTCAACTTCAGCCGATGCATCTGCACGACTGCATCATCATCATCCTCCTCGTCCAGCCTGGTAAGCAGACCCTTGACGCTTGTTCCCTCCACCCTCCGCCCCATCAAGTTGCCGCTGGCCACGGAGACACGGTGCATGATCATCGCCTCGGCTGCGCGGATCGCCTCTGATGTGCCCCTCATAATCACCTCCCTGCATCACACACCAAATGTTATTAGGTTACATACATACGGTACAGGCGACCTTGTTCCGCAAACTCAACACACACAAAGAACAGAAACTGAGCACAGCAAAACGCTACCTGTCGCGAGTCCCGGGCATGAACTCCCCCTTGCCTGAGATGTCAATCCATGCTCCACTAACCTGAAATCCAAACAACTTATCATGGTCAGGCAAAATATCGAATGCCATACCCATACATATGTATATCAGTTTGATAAGAAGAGGAGAAAGCCAAAAAAAAAAAAGACCTCAACACCAATTAAACCACCATTCAGGAATAATACTTACTGCACCATGCACGCATGTTCCTTCCTTCCTAGTGCACATGCTCTGTTGGGGACAGGAGCTTGGCTAATGAATGCCAACGACTTTTAACAGGCCTCACATCTCATGATGACCCAAACAAACCATCATATGACTGACAAACTAGAGAACCTTCTGCCTGCCTTGTACGCGTGATCGACACACGCTAGTCCAGTTCTTCAGTTTCTTTAATATATACCTTCCCATTATATTGGTGCAAGCTTACATAGAAAACCCACATGCATGGTGCCATATACAGTACTGTTCACGAGTAAGGAACACTACTACTACCCTCTTCTTGCTGCAAGTGACTTTGCTTTACTTAAGCACCGCATATATATAGGACCAGATGACGACAGTAACCCAAACAAAACCAGCTTTCCTTAACACAACTCATCTAGGAGGATGCAACACCTCTAGAGAAGTTGGTCAAAAAAAAAATTTCCAGGCATGCTGTACAGATACTTCATGTTAGACAGTTAACCACAGGAGAGGGCAATGAGCAGCGCAAGTAGAAAAAGAAAGTGTTACTTGACTGAACAAGGATACCTTGCTGATCTCATTAATACTCCTTCCACCACGACCAATAACAGCACCCATATGCTCATCAGCAACAGCAATAGTGACAGATTCTTGGGCATCCTTGTTGACAGGTGATCTCATTGGAGTTTTTGGCTGAAAAAATCAAGAGAAAAAGGTTGAGATTTTGCAGCAGCTTTGCACAAGGCCCAGACCATTTGGTTAACGGGCATAAACAGTAAATAATGTTCTTCACAAATAATTTTACATCCAGTATGCAAGATTAGCAAGAGATATGTCAAACTTATTTACCAAAGCATGCATGATGACACAAATTTGCACATGTAAATCAGATTAACAGTTCAAAGTCAAACCCACAATTTAGTGAAGTTTAGTTTCCTGATACTAAACTTGGCAATGATGACGAAGCTGACAGCAGTGCTTGCAACAGGACTCGTTTAGTTTAGTTTCTTGATTATATCAAAATAGGTACCCTTTTGATCTCTTGTAATAAATTGCCCACGTGTGCAAACTCTGTAAGTCAAGCAAGTTTAGCTTGCGTTGTTGAGTTGAATCACGGAATGAGAAGCTTTTTATGTTCTATATAATTATCAAGTCATTTCTGTACCCAACGGAAAACTATTTGAGATTAAGAGATGAAATGTTTTCTTGTACTAATGCAGGAAAATATTAGTACGACGATATGTTGTGTAGGGCAGACAAACTGTCGGGCATGGGGAGTAGAGCAGGGGGCGTATTGTGTAGCCTGTGAGACATCTATGTTGTTCTTTGCTGGTTAAGATTGAGAGAGCTCTAGTTTAACCATGGTGAGGTGTGGAATCATACCATGGGAAATTTATTTCAAGGGGATGCGTCATAACTAAATTGCGGGTGTTACATTTAAAGGAAAAAAAATGCGCATAAATGTTCAGAACAGGAATTTTAATTTTCATTCATCGCCTTCATCAGTCCGCATTCAGTTACAAGGGGGAGAGATAGATTAAAGTTATAATCCTAATTATATCTAGTAGGCTGGGAAAACAAAGTGTTACTTGACTGTTTGTGATGAACAAGGATACCTTGCTGATCTCATTGACAATCCTTCCACCACGACCAATAACAGAACCCATATGCTCATCAGCAACAGCAATAGTGACAGATTCTTGGGCATCCTTGTTAACAGGTGATCTCATTGGAATGTTTGGCTGAAAAAAATCAAGAGAAAAAAGTTGAGATTTGGCAAAAGGCCCAGACCATTTGGTTAACTGTACATAAACAGTAAATAATGTTCTTCACAAATAAATAATTTTGCATCCAGTATGCAAAGAACAGTAAGAGATATTTCAAACTTATTTACCAAAGGATGCATGAAAAACACCTTTATGTTAGTCAGTTTAATTTTTTGTTACAGACGAAATTAGTAGGCTTAGCATTGCTAGCAATTATTCCAGTTAGGGAGCCAATGTTCTGTAATTTACCAAGTTTCTTGATATGGAACTCCTACAGAGAGTACAGAAAAGAAACCTTTCATAGTGAATGCAAGTAAATTTCGATGAACAGATCATACGTACTGCTAGTTGGTACTCCCTCTGTAAACTAATACAGAGGGAGTACATATAATTTATACATTATATGAAATTGCAGTAAGTTCTTGAAAAAGAAATTGTCAAGCTTGGGGAAGGATGGGGTGAGAATGAACCAACAAGGAACAGTTGATCGATGAGAGCCAAAGATAAGTTGAAATGCATTATGAATGTTCAGGAATCTCTTCTATTCCAGATACTGAACTTGACAATGATGATGAAGCTGACAGCAGTGCTTGCAAGAGGGCCCATTTAGTTTAGTTTCTTGATCATATCAAATATAGGTGCTGTTTGGTTCTCTTATTATAAATTGCCAACATGAGCAAAATCTGCAAGTCAAGCAAGTTTAGCTTGGCTTGTTGAGTTGAATCATGGAATGAGAAACTTTTTATGTACGATATAAAGTCATTTCTGCACCCAATGGAAAACTATTGAGATTAAGTGATGAAATGTTTTCTTGTACTGATGCAGAAAAATATTAGTACGAGATGTGGTGTAGGGCAGACAAACCGTGTAGTGAAAAAATGTGTACCAACTGGCCAAGCACAAGATTTGAGAAGTTTACTGCTTTTAGCAGTAATATTATTTTTGAAAAATATACTGGATGAGGTGGGAAGAGTTATCCAAGGAGATGCTTCCGTAGTGAACAGGATGTGAACTGTCGGCTTGGAACTGCGTGGGGCGTACTATGTAGGCTGCTAGGAGGGTGTGTAGCCTGTGAGACATTTATGTTGTTTTTTGATGGTTGATGCTGATGAAGACTGAGAGAGCTCTAGTTTGACCATGGTGAGGTGTGGAATCAAACGATGGGAAATTGATGTCAAGGGGATGCGACATAACTAAATTTCAGGACAGACAAATGCACATAAGTGTTCAGAACAGGAATTTAATTTTCATTCATCGCCCTTGTTGGTCCACCTTGAATTGCGCGGGGGGAGATAGATTAAAATTATAATCTTAATTATATCTAGTAGGCTGGGAAATATAATATCCAGATTATAAAGATTTAAGCTAGAAACTGGACAAATAATTTGCATGCATTCTCCAGGCTAGAATTACAATGAGGGTTAGGGTAGACAAATAAACTACAATATGATATACCTATTAGATCTAATAAGCAAAGCATTAATAATCTGGTCCCTTTGTTGTATATATTGTACAGATTAGAACTAAAACTTGGATCACAGGATGATCTAGTACAGCTATTGCAATTGAAATCTGGTCCAATTGAAGTAATCGGTGGAGCAGGTAATTAAATGTGATAGGAGCTGTAACAGGGTAATCACGTCATGCATGGGGCCACTGTCTGTGCCTAGAATACGAATTAATACAGCTAGCTTGTATACGACGACTTCACATAGAATAATTCGTTTTTATTAATTCAGGGCAGGGATACTGAAGACGGGCGGTGCGGGGTGGAGGAGTTACCGTAGCAGCTGCACATGGAAATAAATAACGAATGTCCTCTAACAGCTCAAATATTATCAGAAACACTGCTCGCAATAGATTATCCAAGGGCCCTGTGATGGTGACCAGCCTGTCGTTGAAGCCATAGGAGATGTTGTGTGGTGAGATCTGAATTGCAGTTTCCGAAGCTTCAGTGAATGACCTAGTAAGTCAGCAATAAAGAAACTCAGACCAGCAAAGGATGGCGAAAACACTAGTGTAGAAAAGAAGCCATGGCCTGACCAGAAGAGCAGCACACAAGGCAAAACAAGGCGGTAAATCCAATCAAGCGCGCATGGCATGGGTACACAAGGCAAAACACACACGCACGGTTCATTAATCAGAGATACAGCAAGCATAGCGTGATAGGCGATGCGCGAAGTCGACGTACGTGAAACTAAAAGACAGAGAATAGGAGGGAAAACATATATACTTGATAACAGATCCTCCTTTGCCGATGAGCACGCCGCAGCAGGGCTGAGGCACGACGAGCACTAGCGTGGGCTCAGAGTCGACCGCCTGGTCACCCTGCGAGAAGCAATGATCAACTTGAGAGGATGAAATCACCTCACCTGCTCGGGGTCGGGGGATGCAGCAAGTGTAGTTTGTTGTTGCCCTGAACTGAAGAGTGGACAGAGATAGATATATAGGCAGATCGATGTAATACCTGAACCTGGTAGAGTAAGAGCCTTTGGAGCAGTACCTCCATGGCGTCCATGACCTGGCTGAGGAGGCCATGGACGAGCACGACCCTCCGGTCGGTGCCGGGGAGGAGCTGGTCGTGGCGGGAGAGCTTGACCCGGGCGCCAGAGCGGGCCTCGACAGCAGCGACAGTGGAGCCACCCATCCCGATGATGAGCCCGGCCTGGGCGTGGGTGACGAGGAACCTCGCGTGCGTCCGCTTGTTCACGCCGGCGAGATCATTATCATCTGGTTCCCAGCCGCACGTGTGTTGATCGTCAGAAGGAGAGCAATCGGATTGGCAAATGGAGTCTGTCGAACCACGCGCAAAGCAGCAGGTGTGATGAGCTGCTCAGGAGGGGGGAATGCGGCTGGGTACCTTTGTGACCGTGGGAGGAGACGGCGGAGGACGGCGGCGACGGATCCACGGCGCGGGGGGCGGTGAGGGTCGCGAGCGACAGCAGGGACACGGCGCGCGTCAGGTCGTCGTCTTCTGGGACCGGGACCGGCGGAGAGGAGAGGGCGACTGCCAAATCGAAATGCGTGAATCAAATCGAATCGAACTGAAGTGGATCGGCACCGATGCCGCCTGCGGTTGGGGCTTGGGAGCGGAGGGGGCGAAGGCTACCTTGGTCGGAGACGGTGGAGTCCGGCGGCGACGGCGAGGGTTCCATGGCGGCCTTCCCGACGACGCGCCCCTCCTCCGCGCGCGTGGGCGGCGGCTTGTCGCTCCCCCACCCGCTGCCGCCGTCGCCGTCGTCTGGGTCCGGGACGGGTGAAGGTGAGCGGCCGTCGTCGTCGGCGGGATCCATGGCGGCGCGGCGCGTAGAGGGGGACGGAAAGGAAATGGGGGTTGACTCCTGTTGACTGCTTCGTGGCTTCCCTTTTTTCTTCTCTTTTTATATTATTGTTGTTTATGCATTGTTTATCCATTAAAATATCAAATCCATTTTCAGATGTTTTTCCCAACAAACTTGATCCAAGTGTTTTTTCCCTCTCGACTCCACGCGACTGCAAACCTAGCGCGGCCAGGAGAGGCCAGCCTTTCAGCACCATCCATCGGTGGTGGGGGAGATTGCTGGACCCACACATGTGGATAGTTTTAGGCCAAAGCAGCTTACCTTTTTAGGCTGTTCATCGTTTTGGCTTCGGCGACAGCGCTAAATAAAGTTTCTTCAAATCCTACTCCGACGAGGCGACTAGTCCTATCATTGGGAATGGGTCTGGAATCCATGCTGTTCAAGCAAGGACGGTGCGGCGGCGGCGGCGGCAACATCCTCGTGGTGGAGCTTGGGAGATAGTCCGAGAGCGGATGCGGATTGTGATCTGCGTCGGCGGCATCTGCAAGATGGTGGAACGTGGATGTTAGGTATGGTTTCCTCCTCCAGTGTCTTTGTCATGCAAGGGTTCCAGATCCGGAGTTTGATGGCTTGTCTGGGGTGTTGCCACGGTTTGCTTCGTTTAACGGTAATGGATTCGCCTTTGGACGACCGGAGCCGCGTCGGCTGCTGACGTCTGGATGACGATCATGTTCTTCTCTGGGTCCGCGTCGACCCGAGCCGCGTCGGCTGGATGACGATCATGTTCTCCTCTGGGTCCGCGTCGACCCGAGCCGCGTCGGCTGGATGACGATCATGTTCTCCTCTGGGTTCGCGTCGACCCGAGCCGCGTCAGCTGGATGACGATCATGTTCTCCTCTGGATCCGCGTCAACTGCTGCCGGCTAAACGATGATCATGTTCTCCTCTGGGTCCGCGTTGGCTGCTGCACGCCTTCACCTTATCCTAGTGGACGCACCAGCACTAGACGGCGCCCGCCTTCGTCTCTTCGTTTCGCCTCCCGTCGCTGCCACCGGTTTCATTCTCTGAGCTACCGCTGTCTTCCTCATCCCGGCTTGCGGCGTGCACCGCGAGTCGGGACAGTAGGCCTCCGAAACCGCACAGTCCTGTACGGGAGAAGGGTGATAAGGTTTTTGGGGAGCGCTCCGCGCGACTACTGACTTCTTCATCACGGACTCCGACGACTACTTCCCCGACGTCGACGACATGGCTGGAGAGGACGTCGACCCCAAGTCCAGTGCTTATGCTGCTGCTGTCCCGTACGTATTTATGCTCTTTCTGTTAGACGTCTTGCCACAGTTCTTTGCTCTAGTTTCTGCCCTACATGTGTTAGGTTGTACTTCATATATGCAACTTGCTATACTGTCTGCTCTAGATGTGTTTAGTTACAGTTCATATGTGAAGTTGCTGTTTACCTTCTATTTGTCAAATCGCATGACTTGCTTTATCACTGCTATACTAATCGTGCTCTATCTAGTATTTCTGTTAATAAAATCATTTGGTAAATTGCTCATATTTCCAACATTTTCAGCCTGGTTTTTCCAAAAAAACTGGGGTATAGTTAAGAAAGATATCATTGCCGCTGTACGGAGATTCTTTGAGGATGGTTGGATGCCCGAGGGGGTCAATGACACGGTTAT
The DNA here is from genome assembly GCF_003073215.2 of Triticum urartu. Taxonomy (NCBI): domain Eukaryota; kingdom Viridiplantae; phylum Streptophyta; class Magnoliopsida; order Poales; family Poaceae; genus Triticum; species Triticum urartu. The sequence goes on from NC_053028.1 coordinate 716,374,488, forward strand.
TGTACTCATCCCAAAAGGAAGGAATCCACAAAATCTGAAAAGCTTCAGACCCATCAGCTTATGCAACATGATCTATAAGGTCATTTCTAAGTGTTTAGTGAACCGGCTTCGGCCTTTGCTTGACGAGCTAATCTTAGAAACGCAAAGTGACTTCATTCCAGGGAGACTAATCACTGATAACATCATCATCGCTTTCAAGTGCTTCAACAAAATTTAGCATAGTAAGAATCCTAACAATGCTCACTGTGCATATAAGTTGGACTTGGATCGTACTAGCTAGCTAACCAAAGTATAGATACTATATGTCGATCGTATGATGACACGAATCGTTCGACTTTCTTCTTCTTTCCAGATCGACTAGCTAACGTTCGGCCTCACTAGATAGCCTTCATCTAGGTACATTTCTCCTCGTTCGCTTTCCTGCCTTTTGAGTTACATGCAACTACGGCTTAACAGTACACTTTATATACTTTGCTGCCAGCTGAGTAGGTCTCTTTGAGGCCGAGCGACCTGGTGGCCGTTATCTAGGCCATGTGTTCAGACGTTGTGATTTTTTTGACAAAAGATAAATTTTATTAACTCAAAATAAAGCATTAAAAGGATACAAACACAATAAGCACACCCGGCCTCTGCATATTTAGGATACACACAGCCAACATCAACGCACGCACACAAAAACACGCCATAAAAATAGCAAAGTCAAATAAGATCAAAGCTATATATAAACAAGAAATAAATAGAGCGATCAGATCCACAATCTACAAACTACATCAGTGATCATATCCGCACCAATCATCTTATGACATCACACAAAGAACGAGGTTCTTCAACAGCAACACCTTCAGAAAGGGAGCGATGCTCAATCGCCTGTCATCGGATCCAACCACTCAAGGTCAGTATCTATGTTTTCATCTTGAAAAATCAGTCCGAACATATCCGAGCAATGCCTTCAACAAGGCCACGACGTAAAACCATCGTCATTGTCAGGCATAACCAACTCGGGTCACCTAGGCTTTTGCCCCGGAGCTCGAGACCGGGTGCTCAAGAAGCACCACCATCAAATCAGTCATGTGTTGTCGCCATCACTTTTCCACGATCCCAGAAGCTATATGCGATGTGTGACCGCCGCCGCTGCACCGCCACCCCTCTGTATCAAGTCGTCATCCATACTTTGCATCTCACCGTCAAAGCAACCACCGGATTTGGAATGATAAACCTTCACGAAGACCTTTCAGTGGCCACCACAATCCACAGTGAGGCCGCTACCGGGATGAGATTGCCCAGCCGCCGACGGAGCCCAGCAGGCAGCATGGCGTTGGATCTCGGTGTAGCAGCCACACCGACGACGGCTGCCGCATCCCATCCATGGTGCCCCACCTCCATGACGGGCTAGCCGGCATCACAAATCGCCGAAGCGATGATGAGATCCGGAGCGGTGAGGCTGTGTGACGGCAACTCATGTAGCTTGGCGAATGATGCCGAGCGCCGCTCCCGGCATACATGTCGCGGCACAGACAAATGAGGCTGTCCATGTAGGGTTTTGGGGTTAGGGATGCCCTAACTACGACACTGTACTTATATACTATTCCCTCCATCCCAAAATTCTTATCTTAGATTTGTCTATATAGGAATGTATCAGTATCTAGACAAATTTAAGACAAGAATTTTGGGACGAAGGGAGTACTACATATGAGAGAAGTATTACGGACATCACACATGTGTGTATATCACGGTGAATGATATGTAAGATTTTAGTGCTTTTTGACAAAAAAGTAGACTATTACGTCCACACCGTTTGAACATATGAAAATCCAGTCGTATAGTTACTTTGAAAGAATTTTTCGCAAAAGAAAAAGTTATTCTGAAAGAGAAAGTCGTATATGTACTTTTTTTTAAGCAAAATGGCAACGAGGTTAGTCTTTCTAGGGGTGGGGGACGAGGTGGTAATATAATTAACCCCCCTCCCCTACTGGTTCCGTAACGTAGTATAGTTTTTTTTCTTAAGTCAAACTTCACAAGCTTTGACCAAGTTTATAAAAAAAACTATTACTATCTAAAATACGAAATATATAAAATATGAAACTACATCTTATGATGAATCTGATGATATATTTTTGACATTCTAAATGTAAACAATTTTTGCCCTTGGTTGGATTAGATTAGGGCCCTTGGTTGGATTCCCTTTTGAATTGATTGACCTTGATAGCAGATCGACATCCATGGCTGCCGGCGGTGTGCTGTACAAGAGGACACCTCCTCATCCTCCGGAACCCCAAAACGTCAACGGTCCTCGTCTTCCTACCTCGCCGTCGTATGAGTGCTATCCAGAGTAAGTTCCTTAATGGCCTCCTCCATCCTCTCCAGATCAGTAAGTTCCTTAACGCATTCTCTTTATTAATGGCCCAATTATATATACTACTATTAACCTAGGTTTGGGAGCACAGCCACAGCGGATCATCTTCCTGCCGACGCCATCGATGGCTACAACCTCCTCAACACCCACCACCTCTCCGAATACCTGGATCCAGATCCCAATACCGCGAGCATGATCGAGTAAATACCTGGTGCAATCTTTTCCATCGACTCGACTGCATTAATTAATCATTTTAATTAACCCATAATATAATTTACCTAGGTTTGCGAGCAGCATGACTCCCGATGGCGACGGTTTCAAGACCCCCGAACGCCCCGACGACTACCTAGATCAAAGTCCCAGCTACTCCGACGACTGCGCTTTCACCGCGGCGGACCTCGAGCGCCAGACAAATGAGTTCATAACCGCCGCGCTCGACCACTACAACAGCCAAGACCAGAACCAGGTATGCATTTTTTTTACACCACAAAAACACATTTTCCCTGCCTGTTTATTTAATTCCCTTTTTTGTACGTTTTTAACCTGAAAATAAAATACGCTAGGCCAAGTATGAGCTCGTCCAAGCCATCACCAGCGCCGCAATCTTTTCCGCAAGAGGCTTTTATGGTCATGTAAACTTCACGGCAAAAAGCAACTTGGAGAACTCAGAGGAAGAGTTCTTGTTCGCGGAGCTATACTACGATTCTGATTCTGATGTGTATATACCTACATGCATAGTTTCTCTGCAAGGAAGCGAAAGAGTTGGTTAGTTCCAGACCGAGTTTATATATATATGTCTTTTCCATTTTTTTATGTACTATATCCAACCGAGCCGTCCCTTCCAAAATAAGTGTCGTGGTTTGAGTACTAATTAGTGTTGGTTTTATCTATATACAGGTGGGGTTAGAGGCATCGAGAGTGCAGGTGTATATTATGGCAATGAAATTCCCGTCGACCCTCAGCATTGCTATGCCTGTCTTGAAGAAGTGAAGCACCCCAAGGATGGTACACTGTATGAGACCAGTCATCACGTGGGTGGTCTCTATGGCTATTTGTAGTATAGTTAATAAGTCGTTTGTGTGTATAGGAAATGTTAGTGGCATTGTTGTGGCGATGAGTGATTTGATAAACATTCATACCGCATATATGTAATCTGGCTTATTTGGCTTTTGTGAACCCTCTTCTTCTTAATTACGAACAAGGCTATAGGTAACATATACAAGGATCTATCGATAGAGGTTTATCTCTTTCAGGCGCTCGGCCGAAAGATACATCATGCATGGATGGAGAAGAGAAGGAAAAAAGAAGAAGAAGAAAGGCTAAAGCTAAAATGCATGCTGCACTAGCTAAAGTACCACAAATCACAAATGCACGCCTATCACTCTTTCCATTGATCCTTTAAATTTCCTTCCTTTCCTGCATGCTACCTAGCTCACATATCACAAATGTACATCTCTATGTTGTTAGCAAATACTATTACATAGTTTTATTCTTTAGGTCTTAAAAACAAACCTTTATCTCATGGTTACACCACCTTTCACAAGAGGAAGACATGGACACTTACAGCTTGCGACCAGGGGAGGCTGGAGCCAGAGCTGCCTACGTAGTCCTCGACGCGGCTGGCCGGTTGTTTGACATAGGTCGACGGAGATCTCGTGCATCGACCGCGGTGACGGCTCTTGGTTGGTCCTTCGTGGTGAAGTCGGAGTCGTTTTCCACTTATCGGAAAGACCAAGTCCCTGCGATATCTATATCTACATGCGTTTGCTGCCGGCCAAGAGCATGAGCAGAGCCAGCCTAGCCAGCCAGTGTACGTCCGCTGCCGATGATTTTATTTCTATTTTGAGATAGCTCACACAGTTTGGTATCAAAGTTGTTTTTCTTAATTCATGTCAGCTAGCAACGTTTTTATAGAGCACCACGTCAGCAAGCTACGTGCACATATGAGATTCAGTTTGGTCTCAAGGTTTTCTTCTCAATTCGTGTTCTGATTTTTGTGGGATTTTCTAACCTATTTCTCATTATTATGGTTAGCCCGTAATGTATAGTATGATATGTGGCTACCTCTCTTTACCCTACCATGTTTATTTCCTTCTTTTGCATAAAGATTTATAGTATTCTGTAATTTTTTATTTGTTGCCTCTTTCTCCAACAATGATGAAATGTTTATTTGCTTCAGAAAGGCACTGCACACATGCTTTTGAAATCTTTGTTCATCGATGATTCAGTTTCTTTGCTGCATGTTTGTAAAATTGATCACAGGAAAGTATCATCGCTTGGACATCAAAAGCAAATTTTTGATGCAGAGATTAGAGGATTTCAGCTGCCTGCGATGGTAGATACATTTTTGTGAATGGAAGAGCAAAGTGAATTTCAACCTTTTTGAAGCAAAATGGGTGAAATTGGATGAGGATTGGAGATGGCGTGTAACCTACTTACACATGATGGTATGCTCGTCATCTTGCATGCATCTTGTATGCGGAAAGGCTCTTTGGTGTACGTAGTGGCAGTAGCATGGTAGAAAATAAATAAATAGAAGTCACAGTTCAAACTAAATAAGGTTTATTCTGTCTTATGAATACAGTACCGTGGAAACAATCATTAATATGCATATCAGGATGGCTGATCTACGCAACGCTCTATTACCAGCTTAATTTATGTTAATAAACAATGGTAAAAATTGCTATAGGTGATGCTCATTGGCCATGCTCGTCACCACAGCCACTCCCATTGCCATAGCCATAGCCTTTGCCACTTCCATGCCCAAAACCACCACTGCCGCCTCCACCGCCGCCGTTCATACCACCACCACCTCCCCCTCCACCGCCGCCTCCTCCACCACCACCGTTCACGCCACCACCACCTCCCCCTCCACCGCCTCCTCCTCCACCACCACCTCCCCATCCACCGCCGCCTCCCCCTCTACCGCCATCCCCTCCATCGCCACCGTTCATGCCACCACCACCTCCCCCTCTACCGCCGCCTCCTCCATCGCCACCGTTCATGCCACCATCACCTCCCCCTCTACCACCGCCTCCTCCATCGTCATCATTCATGCCACCACCACCTCCCCCTCTACTGCCGCCTCCTCCATCGCCACCGTTCATGCCACCACCACCTCCCCCTCTACCGCCACCTCCTCCATCGCCATCGTTCATGCCACCACTACCTCCCCCTCTACTGCCGCCTCCTCCATCGCCATCATTCATGCCACCACTACCTCCCCCTCTACGGCCGCCTCCTCCATCGCCACCGTTCATGCCACGACCACCTCCCCCTCTACCGCCGCCTGCTTCACTGCCACCGTTCATGCCACCGCCTGACCCGTGGCCTTCTCCATACCTAGACCCATATCCACCGCCATTGCCATAGTCGGATCCACCGCCGCCACCTCCTCCACTATCTCCCCCACCACCTTGACCACCAGAATTGTAACCGGAGCCATAACTACTGTCGTAACCTGAGCCGTATCCTGAGCCCATGTCGCCGCTACCTCCCCAACTGCCACCACCACCAATGCCTCCGCCATAGCCATAACGGCCTCCATAGTGTGAACCGTAGCCATAACTGTAGCCGACGCTTCCACCACCTTCTCCTCTACCTCCACCACCACCGTAGCCACCTCCTCCAGCACCAATGCCGGTTACAGCGACCGGGGCTCTTGCGGCAACAATGATGTGGGTGCCCGTGAGAAGGATCAAGAGAGAAGCGAGAGCTAGAGCCTGCTTGCTAGTGGTGGCCATTGTGACTGTGTGTTTTGTGCTGTGAATGGATTGAGATCGATGTCGATACAATTTATAGTCGAGGCGGTGAGGGGTCTGCTGTTGATGGCTGAAGGTGGTTGGTGGCCACAGGGGGGCTTGTCATATAGTGGATAGCAGTTTGCATATAGGAAATTAACATAAATACATAACACATGAGCAGTTTGCATACAGGAAATTAAAGAGCAGGCAAGAGGTAACTTTTCGACTAGTTGCTGTTAATCATGTAGATGAAGAAGGAAAAAAGGAGAGACACAAATAAATACAAGGTTCAACAAAGAGTTAATTTGCCTGAATGCAACTGAAAGAAGAGCATAATACATGTTAGAAGTTTGCAAGGAAGCAAGAGATGAAAGACAGAGGTGTATAGTGGTGGTTATGATTTTTAGTGTTGGCCGATGTGGATAAAATCAACAAGCCTGACAAGAGTGTAATTAGCTGTCAGGGTGGTGGTTGTGATGAGGTGTGATTACTAGCACTAATATATAGGCTGGCAATGGCAGCTGCAGTGGCAGTGCTAATTCACTCACTCACCAGAATAATAATAATGATTAAGAAGAAGACTGCAGGGTGGTGGTTGTGATGAGTTAAGATTACTAGTACGTACTAGGCTGGCAATGGCAGCTGCAGTGGCAGTGGTAAGACAATGTTGGTAGAAGGTGCAGGTAGGTGCTGCAACCAATATAGTACGTAATATAGATTGGATTGGATTGGATTAGATTAGATAGGAGAAGGAATAGGTAAAAAACAGCAGGTAGGCAGGCAATGTTGAGCGAGGAGGAAGGATCCATCCATGCATCCGTACAAGCAAAGCAAGGGATCTCTCTCTCTCTCTCTCTCTCTCTCAAGAGAAGAAACCACCTTCCAACCATCATCGAAAGCAAGGGAGCAGAGCAGAGCAGGTGAGAAATTGAACAAGGGGAACCAAGAACAAACGCACTTACAGCTACGATACCAAGAAGGGAGGTCGCCTTCTTCCTTCCTTCCTCTCCTGTGCGATGCGATGCCACCACCAGCCCAACAAGAAGCTTGTGATATAGAGGACGGAAGGAAAGGGTTGCTTGCTTGCTTCTTCTTGCTGTTCGTGGTTGTCAGCTGCAGCAGCTCATGTCAGATCATATATATGCAGTGCACATGCCAAAAACCAAAACAAAAATACATAAAATAAAGCAAGCAACCCTGCAATTTGCAGAGCAGAGGGGCTCACTTCCACGTGCCGCACTTATTTGTTCACCAGAGCAAAACAGAAACAATAATCTGACTTTTCTGAATCCTTTTCTTCTCATCAACATGATTTAGGTAACATACATACATATACATGGATGGATCGATATATAGATAGATAGGGGTATATCTGTTTCAGGGGCTCGACCAAAAGATGCATCATGCATGCTGCACTAGCTAAAATGCATGCTGCACTCTCTAGCCAGCTTAATCATAAAGTGCAAAAAAGAAAGGAAAAAAAGGAAGAAACCCTAAAGCTAAAATGCATGCTGCACTAGCTAAAGTACCACCTAGTAACTATACATATAAGTTATTAAAAAAAACCTAGATCACATATCACACATATCTATGAATGTTAGCATATACGTGCTTATTATCCTTTACGTCTTCACAACAAATCTCATAACTACAACACCTTGCACGAGACAAGGACTTGGAGACTTGAATGGGAGGTCTGAGCCGGAACCTCCTAGCTAGTCCTTGACTTGTCTGGTCGATTGTTTGGCATACATTTTTTAAATGAATATATTAATATCGCGAAGATATCAATTAACCCGGACCCAGCCTCTGCGCCAACAAAATGTCTCGAAGACATCCAAGATGCACACAACCCGAAAAGAGAAAAGAAAGAACCACAGTGATCAACTCCTCTCAACAGCAGCACGCAAACCACCACCAAAGACAACACCCGAAAACATAAAATATCTCCAAATGCAACACCTTCAAGAAGGAAACAGTGCACAATCTCCTTCATGTAGTGTACGGGGGCATGGTCGGCCCTTCTGTTGAACAGACTGTTAGGTTGCCAAATAGTTCACTTAACTTTCATCTTATGTTTCAAATAATTCACTTAACTTCTGAATTATAGTTTGTCATTCACGGCCTACCCGTACCACCGGTCCACGCCGCTGCGGCCGCGGCAGCAACACTACTACCAGTACGGCTCCGCCCCGAGCACCGGCGACTCCTGCTCCATCATGTGACTGCCTGATGTACGTATGCATCATTTCTGAAATGCACTACATATGTATGCAGTACTGTACCTTCAGTTCTATTAGATATCATTGAGCAATTGAGTTTGTATGTACAAGCAGGGTTGATTTACTTTCACTATACCCTGCCGCCATTTTTGTCACAAGACTGACACGCTATATTTATCTATACATATTTGAGTTTTCTTAATAATTTGATTATCTCACCGCTCAACTGATGGAGCTTGCAATACATGATCCAGTTAGAAACATAGAAGGGAACAAATGATGGAGCTTTCTCCCTGGGCTTTCCATCAAACAGGTAGGGTGCAACAGCAGAGGCCGGTGGCATTCTGATTGGCTCAAGGAATCACTAATTCAGTGCAAAGATATTATATGCAATTGTAGAAATGCAGTGAAAATAGATAAATTCGGGCAGCATCAAGCTTTCAGACACCTACTTCCTGGAGTAGCTAATGTAAAAAGGGAGCGAATCTCAAATCAGTGGCAGTTGTACTAATCGGTGGCCACTTGCAGTTTTTATCATGGATATGAATGCATTTGTAATACACGGGATACAAATCCAATTGCGTGGAATTATTATCGTCGGGTGTATTTCAATTTTAGAGATGAAGCGGTAGCCAATTATATATGTGGTGTTTCAAGCAGAAACTAAGTTAAATGTACATAATTTCATCCCAATCGGTATTTGTAAACTGTCCTCACAGAATAATAGCATACGTTACTTGAAAAACTTAGGTATGTCAAAAGTTATTGCAAATCTTTGAAGATGTTTAACTGTATGCAACATCTATTATATCACTAAGCACAATCATTTGAGGTGTCCAATTAGAATTGGGAACCTGATTTTGATCAAGTCAATAATTTCTCAAAGCTCTCATTCAATTCTTTTTTACTATAAATTATGCTTTCTAATTTTGAAGTCCTCACAATTGATTAAGGTGTCCAATTGAAATTGGGTCACCTGATTTTGACCAAGTCAACAATTTCTCGAAGCTCTCATTCAATTCTTTTATACTATACACTATGCTTCCTAATTTTTAAATCCTCACAATTAATTGAGATCTTCAGTTTAGAACTTGGTCTTTTGATTTTGACCGGGTCAATAACTTCTTAAGGAGCTCTCCCATTTAATTATTCTAATTCACCATATTCCCTAATTTTGAAGCTCTTTTATTCGATTAAGATATTCAATTTTGAGTTTGATTTATGATTTTGATCAGGCCAATGATTTTTCAAATCAATCAACACCAACGGCTAGAAAAACATATCAACCCCGTGCACCCTCTTACCACCTAGAAAAAGAAGCGCCACCATGTGATGATACTATAGTACTAATATAGTACATGTAGCCACCGACGCAGAAATTTACCCACAAAAGTATGAGTTGATTAGCGCAATGATTTTTGTACTACCTCTGTCTCGGTGAATAAGTCATTCGCGTAGTTCTAGGTCGATGATTTAACTATCTAAATATGCATTATATGTGACAATATATATATATATATATATATATATTTAGAAACTACATCCGTGTAGAAATCTAGTGATATACTTTCATGACATATAACACATATTTAATTCTTCAAATCGATGACCTAGAACTACGCGAGTGACTTATTCACCTATGCAGAGGTAGTATACACGTTCAACATTGTCCGAACACTTATTCAACATTTTTTGCTTGATCAACAATTTAATACTTATTTCAACATTTTTTTAAATATGTCGTTCAATGTTTTTCAAATACATAATCAATATTTTTATATACATGATTAACATTTTTTGAAATACTTGTTCAACATTTTTTCAAATACTTTTCCAGCTTTTTTATATACATGATCAACATTTTTGCACATACTATTTCAACATTTTTTTCAAATACTTGTTCAACATTTTTTAAATACTTGTTCAACATTTTTTTCAAATTTTCTTTGAAAAGTGTTTTTTGTAATATATATATATATAATTTTAAAGTATAATAAAAATAAAAAGGAAAAAAGTGAAAACAAAAAGCATGGAAAAAAACGAAACAGAAAACAGGCTGCTGTTTTCTGTGTGCGTGGGCCGGCCCAGCTGGTGTTCCCTTCTGCAAAGGGTCACTCCTGGCTCGCTTAGTGCGAGAAATAGGGGTGCCCGAAAACCAAGGGGTTTGCACACCTCAAGCAGATCCCCGTTGTGGCACAGGCTACCGTCACTAGATAATTTATGTGGATATGCTTTTAGATAATTTATGACCTTACTGTCAGCTTGTGCTTCTGATTCATCTCTTCTATGACTGGCGTAATTTTTCTCATTTTGTATGCATCATGGTGTATTGGTATTTAGACCGGTTAAAATCTGTTGTTTCGTGTTAAAAGAGAGCGTACAAATTATTTATTTGTTTTTCACTATTGTTGAAGAAGAATATATATGATCCTGCTGATTATGTGATTATCTTGTTGGTACGAGTTTGACTGTGAGTGGCTGCTTGCTAGGAGTGGCATTTCAATCAAGGCAATTGGACATTTAAATATTTTGCCAGACCAATGATATCTGATCACTTACAATCTTACATACACGGAGTTAGCATGTAAGATTATCGCATGGATTTAATTTTCATTCCTTGACTATCCACTTTTGCAAGATACACTTGCTGAAATCTTTGCTATGTAAACTCACAACTTTGTCTCAACCCATATTCCATCAAACCGGATAAATAGGGGAAAATACTACAACATGACAAATTTATTGTGAGATGCAAGCTACCATGCCTCAAACTGACGGTGTAGAGTATGTCACTCCCTTGGACACCGCCACAAACATTCGACCAAACATATTAGAATTAAATTACTAGCACACATTTAAAAGTGTAAGTAAAAGTTTATTAGCACACATTTTAAAATAGTGTATGTGGTAGATGGCAATCCCTCTTGGTCGCTGCATGCATGCCCAAACTTCTTTTCCAAAGACAATGCACGCCCAAACATATAATGGAAACATTTATAATTAAACAAAATAGTTCATTTTATATAGGTTTAAAAGATGCATGATGCACACCTGCCAGTATTTTAAAACACATGCATATATCGCCAGGTAAACCCCGGCGAATAGTGCATATACAAGCCAATACACATACACAATGGAAAAACTAGCACAAGAGAGGCATGCCTGCATGCAAACTCTCTAGAGGCCACAATGAGAAATTAAATACGGCGCAAAACCAATATACGGGTCACCATATATCGAACGACCGTCTGATGGATGATTAATTTATGCACGCACGCACATATATCTATGTTGTCTTGGATCATCAGTACTTCCACATGTCATCCATACCCATGTTCATCGATGAGGTCTTGCCAACTGCTGTTGCGGCGGCGTTCCCCTGGTAGTTGTTGCTCAGCCCGGTCACAGCATGTTCCTGTGACACCATCGACGATGGCGCACACCCAGGCTCAGCCCCGACCATGAAACCCCGACCTGCACCCGCATACATCATCATCTGCTGATGTAGCCCCGACCATGAAATACCCATTATCGATGAGCCAGCACCGATGTCGCGCAATTGGTATGGAGAAGTTGTAGGAAGCAACATTGGATTTGCTAGCGATGACGACATCTCATAGCCCATGAGAGGAGGCAATGTATCTAAGTCGGCGAACCCCTGCTGATGTTCCGCTCCGATGGACATTGGCATGACATATGACGGCATCACCATCTTCTTCAGTCCGGCGCTCTTATGGAAGATCCTACAAACCACCCACTGTTCCTACAAGCATACATAAATTAAATAAGTGCAAATCAACTATGATCAGTAGCATGCCCCAGGTGTGGCTCTTTTGTCACAGATGCCGATCACTTTGTCATTCACTACTCACGTCCAACACATATATCCCATAACTTGGGTATTTTGGCGGCCCTGTCCAAGTGCAAACCTCTGGAAATGGGGACACAGTGACTCCCCTAGGCCTCAATTCCAACATTTGGCCTCTGTCGACCTTTCCATCCTTTAGAATATTTAAGACTCATGAAACGCCACGACATTCCATTGCAGTATTTACTCACCTCGGTCTACTATCAAGAACATTACTGATGGTTTCCCTCTTTTTACCCATACATTCAAGTAACCTACTCAAAAGGAGGCCGCTATGTCATGGCCGCTTTATCTCCCCTCATGCATCGGTGCAACCTTGTAATTCTTGCCATGTATTGGCGACTTAGAGTAATATTCAAGTGGGGATTCTCCCCCTGATTGTTCAGAAAAGGTGGCTAACTAGCTAATGGCATGTTAAGAATTCATGACTACTACTATATACTATAAATTTATTATATACCTTGGAAGCCGCGTTGGTGATGGTGACGGTGCGGGTTGCGGTGGACGGGTTGGAAGTTAGCTGCTTGTTGCTCTCAAGCCTATACTCATGCATGATCCAGTTGGTCTTCTCCCCCCTAGGCGCCCTGCCCTTGTAGAAGACGAGCGTCTTCTTCATGCCGATGAGTGTGAGCGGTGGGTGGAAGATCTCCTTGTCCTTTCCGGTGGCCTTCCAATAGCCAGCATTCGTCGCCCGGTTCGTTCGTATCCCGGTGGGGTACTTGCGATCCTTTCGGCAGTAAAAGTACCACTCCTTTCCCCCCATCTTCGCCTTCTCCGGTAGCTCCCATGGCTCGTACTTGTTGAGGTTCACATCCTCAATCGCCGCAGCGACGAAGGCTTCATCGAGCACCTTGGGGGCCACATAGAATTTTATGATCTCCTCATCCGTTGGGTGGAACCTAAACCCCGGCGGTAGCTCCAACTTCTGTTGTTGAACTTGAAGGTGGTCTGTCATGGTGGAGGCTTTCTCTGCAATGGTTTCTAGGGTGATGGCAATATTGGAGGCAATCATAAATATGTAAGTAACGAAGGAAGGAATTTAATAAGCTATGGATATCCATGGAGGCGCTTAAATAGGAGTAAATACGTGTACTAGCAAGGCGCTTGCTAGAGAAGTCTTGAAATTTTTTTGCCTTTTTAAATTTTGTATCTAGTGGCACTCACTATGGATGGATAGATAGATTGATTCCTCATCTTTACAACTATGCATTGTTTGTCCTGTTGGAGGTGCCACACCCTTGTGGTGACAAGTAGCTAGGTTTCTCCAACCTCTCCAAGCCATGACATGCCAGATTGTTCTCATTCTTGTTAATATATGAATATGTGCTCTTCGTGCTACCCCTACCCGTGTCATATGCATGCTTCTGTTTCTGGTGTTTGGCTTTTTGATGCAAGGCAAACAAACACTCACATTTGTCTCGCTAGCTGGATGTGCATATGTAGCACTGCCGCTGTTTTTTGTGATGTTTGATCTAGATGTATGGACCTATAAATACTATATATCACCTACCACACGTTTATAAAAAACCATGTGTGTTTCGTAAGTCTATGACCCCTCTACACCCAGCCATAGTTCACCATTAATTGCTAGAAATACATGGAAGGATAATTCTCAATGCCGTGGTGCCTATGGGTGTGAAACACAACCAGGGTCACATTGCTCGTGCAGGCCCGCATGCAGCATGCGCGGCCATGACCGATCTTTATCTTCCGCTGCGTAAAACCATGGCCTTTTGTATCTGTTACCACCGCTACGACTGAATTCCTTCATGCATACGCATGATTTGTCTGGAGATAATCATCCGTTACATGTTTTTTATCTGCTTTCCAGGGTGCCTTGTACTGGTGTGTACACAAATGTGCGCCACGCATCCTAGATACTTGCCTTTTCTAGAAAACCCGGCACGGGATATATGGATCAACCCAGCAATCAAGGTGGACATGACTATGTGCTTATCAACTGGATGCTTGGCCATATCCCAACCTTGCATGCATCTCCTCGTGCCCAGGCAGTTTCTAAAATTAATGATCAAGAGACTTTTATGGGTTTAACTTTTGCATCTAAAGGTGTCATGACCTTCTCATCAGAAGTTATGTAAGAATAAGAAGGGATCGCTGTTTAGAATGTCTGATTAGGAAATTAAATAGTAATGCTGTCATTTTGGTATTATTTACTATTGAATCCACACTTCATAAAATTGTGACATGTTTACTATGCTCGGATTTCGCTTGGGGACAAGTGAGGTCTAAACTTGGGGGAGCTGATACGTCCATTTTGCATCACTATTTCTTATTATAATTTACTCTTTATCAATGATATTTTGCACATTAAAGCGCAATTCTAATGCCTTTTCCTCCTTCAATCTACATGTAACACATGTAGAGGGAAATTCACAGTAAATCACCAGACAACTGAGAACATGGTCAAAATAAAGAATAGAAGAAAAAGTATTTTTTAAGAGCTCCAAAAGGCCTGATTTTTTGTTTTTTTTTATTTTTTTCCTGAAGAAATGGAGCCAAAGGCCAAAACATGGACCGCATAAAAATATAAGTGTCTAGCATTGCAATTTTGATCTTTAGTATTGACAAAATCAATTTGAATAACCACACACTCTTGTGCTTGCCGATTTAGTGATTTCGGAGGTATCTTCAGAAAACGCGTTCGAGTTGCTCTGGACATTTTGCTCTAAGGAGACACACCCATCACCATAAGATTGCTCATAAAGTACTACTTGTTGAGGATATGAGGAAGAAAAAGTATACTCGACGTTCACCATATTCTAAAGCACTCTGTGAGTCAAAACAACAAGTTAACAAAGAAAAGATATATTAGCGATGATCTGTCAATTTGGCAGTTTTATAAACAAGCAGGATCAAGCATCAGCATTGTATCGGTAGCTTCTCAAATATGACAGAAGTACATCGTCTTACATTATTATCATATTCAGGAGCCATCTCTTCTGTGGAGTCCTGATAGTATCCCGAATTCATCGACCAAGAAGGCTGATAATATGTTCGAATGGCCTGTCGGGTATGTATTGTATGCATAGGGCTGTATCGCACATGACTGCTCCAAATGATCAATATTGTGCTCACTTTTTTAATCAATAAATATTGGTTTGGTTGGCATATGTTAATAAATTCCATATATGGTCAACAAGGCGTGTCTGCTAAACTCGATGCATATAGGCAACAAAACTGGTAATATTAAGGTGAGCCGCTGGGTTTAGATACATTCCAGCCAGCAAATACTTATCAGCGACAGGAATAAAGTGGTGCGCATGTCATGTGGTTCAGCTAGCGCTCCATGTCAGGTACAATATCTGAAAAATTCATGCTACATCAACACGTACATAATCAGCAGGACTTTGAAAGCATAATTATATTAAAAAATTTGTGATGGACAATATCCACTCATAACGAAATACATTGTAAGGACTAGGTAAGAACAATGCAAAAACAGACGTATACTAATGTGCTTCCGCTAATTTTGGCTGCAACACAAGAAATTAGACAACGTTTATTATATAATGATGAGATCACGTACGATATGATGTCTGGTTATCACGGAGGTCTGATGCGCAGGAGTGATTCCACATACGGCACCGTGTAGTGGGCAACAAAGAGCGCACCAATGTTGATTTTTCTGCCATTCCGGAGATCATACAACATGTCACGTGGCATGTTGATTACTTCTTCAAGGGATCCATCACGGAGATCACACCGGAGAAGGATGCACGCATCAACGGTGATGAATATCTTGTCCCGTTCAGTCGACGCGCAAGCAAAGGCAAGAAGCATTCTTGGTATCGGCAGGCAGACTTGGCGGCATAGTGACCAACCAAATGGAAATGTCCCACGGTGAGGTAGAGTGGATATAGCATAACTTACCACCTAGCGCAGATAGTGAATCGTTCCCGCCTAGATAATCGCTGCATGGAGGGTTAGGGTGCACCGTAAATGTTTCATCAAGTAAACTAAATCGAGATAACTTTTGCAGGTAGTACCATGGACTTGAGAGCACTCCAAAACAAGACCCCCGGGAGACAAATCGGGGTCCTGGCCTTGATAGGGTATGGCGGATCCACGGTGGCCTTCCATACCAAAGCTTCTTCCTTGCTGACATCACCACCGAATGTCAAGATCTCATGTCCGCAGCTGTATTCTCTAATGGTGCCTCCTTCTTCCACACCCATTTGTGGAATATCTCTGTAGGAGCGGATGAAGTGCCTGGCCACCTTGTAGGCGCCACTCCAGGGATCAAAGCCAAAGGCGACCCTGTGCTCATGGAGAAGGCTGGGGCTTCCAGGCGGCAACTCAACAAACTCTCCAGTGGCCGGGTTGCAGATGAAAATTTTCCCAGCACCCATCTTCTTCCCCTGTCTCACATAAACCCGAAAAACCAACTCAAGCACGAGTTCCAGCCACTTTTGCTGTGATTTTCGATCTCCTTGCTCAAAGCACCTCTCGCAAAACTGTTTGGGAAGATTGTTCCTTGGTATGTGACTCCTCCATTGGTCCAATTAGTTTTTGTTCTAGTGCTCTATTCTTTGCAAATTTGTGCTGCTTAGGTGACCATGTTCTTGAGCTTGCATGTCAAATTTATATGGTTCCAAGTAGCTCTAATGCTTGATACAGGCTCTAGGCACTTGTAAGAGTAGTTGCTATCAGTTTTATTGAAGTTGGTTCACTTTTGTTTGAAGTTACTAAAAATTTCAGATTATTTCAGAAAAATGATGAAGAGAATTTTGAGGGGCTCATAGAGCCGAAGCTCAAAGGAGAAACAAAATGAAGAAGCTCAGAGGCCCAAATATAATTTGCCTCGTACCGCGGAGATCCGGCCGTGTGAATGGCCTTCTGATAATTTCTTGAGAGAGGCCGGGGTTTATGAGGATTTCTATTCATTGATTGAGAATGCTGGCCTCACCGACTTCGTCCGCGACCAACGTCCATAGTATCTCTTACTCACAAATACTTTTGTGCAAAACTTCTACTTTTACCCTAAGGAATCACCTCCTTCAGTAGAGTTTCATTTATATGACGTTGTGAAGAAAATGCCATTGTCTGAATTTTGCGCAGTCTGCAACATACCCCCTGAGGGTACCTTAGAGGAACCACCCCGTAAGGAGTTGGAACCATTTATTAACCTTATCTCTGTGGGAGAAACCAGGAAGGTTTCAGATGCGAGAATCACTAGCATACATTTTCCTGTGTTACGCTATTTTGCTTTATTTGCTAGTCGATGCCTGATTGGTCGTGGGAACTGTGGGAACCTTAGCGTTCCTGATATTATTATTTTGTTCCATGGTTTATACCGCGACAACACTGTTAGCATGGGCAAAATTGTTGCTAGACGGTTAAGTCTTAACCGTACCAAGGGTCCCATCTTTGGAGGCATTTATGCTTCACGCCTCGCTACACACTTTAACATAGCTATTAGGCTTTATGAGAAAGAAAAGAAATTGCTGCCTAGTGCTTATCTAGATTATAAGAGCATGCTAGCACATGATTTTCTTGTTAAGGGCAGGGATGGAGAGCTCAAATATAAGCTATACTTTGATAAACATTATCCTGAAACTATTATGTTGCCTGATCCTTCTTTGTTTAATTTTGTAGGACTCTATCTCGTCACGTGGGCTGCTGTCCAGGCTTACAAAAACCCTGCACCAGCCCCGGAACCGGAACCACAAGATGAGCCTCCACGACAATCTGTTTATTCTTGGGATCCAGAGATGACTGTCAGCCAGTGGCAGTCAGAGTCCTTTTCTTCATCACAGTATGATCCCAGCTATTCTTCGTCGCAGTACGACCCCAGCTACACTTACGGGTATCCGCCAGGCTATCCCTGGCAATAGAGCAACTTAGGCCAAAAGCCTAAACTTGGGGGAGTACGTATTTCTCACCGACATTACATTTATGTTCACACACACTCATTGCTAGATGTCGGTGCTCATACTCTTTCACTGTAATATCCATGCTAGTTTATTTTATTTTTCTTGCTTTCTTCTTGTGTGTTTGTTAAACCTTAAGAAAAACCAAAAAATTAGTAGTAGTTTATTTTACTGTTGTAGCAGTAGTAATTAAAATGAAAACCCAAAATGTTTCCCGTTCTTCTTTTGCTTGTTGGGAGCTTTCCCGTGTAAATAGTTTTATTTCTTTTCTTTTCTTTGGGGGTTAGTAGGAGAAGACCATAATTAAATTGTTGAAGTGGCTCTTGTATGCATTATTGTTGATTTAACCCGGAGCCCATATTGCCTTGTCTTCTCCTGTTTATTGAATGCTCGCAGATTCCAGCTTAGTCCAATGCACGCGCACTCTTATTATTATTCACACCGTTCGGTCGTGCAAGTGAAAGGCAATTATGATGACATATATGATGGACTGACTGAGATGAGAAAGCTGGTAAACTCGACCTCTTTTGTTTTTGTAAATATGATGAGTTCATCGTTCCTGATTCAGCTTGTTATGAATAAACATGTTTGCAATGACAATTAGAGATCATAGTTGATTGTGCCATGCTTGATTAGCTATGAGTTATAATGGTTTACCTTGCGTGCCAACATGCTATTGAAATGGTTATGATGTGGTATGATGGGGTGGTATCCTCCTTTGAATGATTTAAGTGACTTGACTTGGCACATGTTCACGCATGTAGTTGAAACAAATCAACATAGCCTTCACGATATTTATGTTCATGGTGGATTATATCCTACTCATGCTTGCATCCAATGTTTATTAATTTTAATGCATGCACATGGTTGTTGTTGCTCTCTAGTTGGTCGCTTCCCAGTCTTTTGCTAGCCTTCACCTGTACTAAGCGGGAATACTGCTTGTGCATCCAATCCCTTAAACCCCAAAGTTATTCCAGATGAGTCCACTATACCTTTCCTATATGCGGTATCTACCTGCCGTTCCAAGTAAATTTGTATGTGCCAAACTCTAAATCTTCAAACAAATATTCTGTTTTGTATGCTCGAATAGCTCATGTATCAACCAAGGCTGTCCTTATCTTCCGTGTTAGGCGGGTTATTCTCAAGAGGAGTGGACTTCGCTCCTCACTCACGAGAAAATGGCTGGTCACCGGGATGCCCAGTCCCATGCTTTATGCAAACTAAATCAAAATTAATTGCAAATAAAACTCCCCCTGGGACCTGATGTATGTTGGAGGCACTCGTTGTTTCGAGCAAGCCATGGATTGATGCTTGTTGGTGGAGGGGGAGTGTAAACTTTACCATTCTGTTTGGGAACCGCCTATAATGTGTTTAGCATGGAAGATATCGCCATCTCTTAGTTGCTATGTTGACAATGAAAGTATACCGCTCAAAATATAATTTATCTCTATTTCAAAACCGAGCTCTGGCACCTCTACAAATCCCTGCTTTCCTCTGCGAAGGGCCTATCCATTTACTTTTATGTTGAGTCATCACCCTCTTATTAAAAAGCACTAGCTGGAGAGCATAGCTGTCATTTGCATTCACCACTATTAATTTATATTGGGTGTGACTATGATTGGATCTCTTTTACCATGAATTACATTGTCTAGTTAGTCCTTGATCTTTAAAGGTGCTCTGCATTTATGTTTTGCGGTCTCAGAAAGGGCTAGCGAGATACCATTTTGTTATATCATATTATGATTGTTTTGAGAAAGTGTTGTCATCCGAGATTTATTATTATGGCTCGCTAGTTTTTCTTTCTTTCTTTCAGTTTGTCAAGCAAGGGTTTAAGCTTGGGGGAGTTGATACGTCTCCGTCGTATCTACTTTTCCAAACATTTTTGCCCTTGTTTTGGACTCTAACTTGTATGATTTGAATGGAACTAACCCGGACTGACGCTGTTTTCAGCAGAATTCCCATGATGTTGTTTTATGTGCAGAAAACAAATATTCTCGGAATGACCTGAAACTCCACGGAACATCTTAGAAAAAACAATAAAAAATCCTTGCCAAAGATGAAGACCAGGGGGCCCACACCCTGTCCACGAGGGTGGGGGCGCCGCCCCTCTAGGGCGCGCCCCTACCTCGTGGGCCCCCTGGACACACTCCGACGCCAATTCCAACTCTATATATTCGCTTTCGGAGAGAAGAAATCATCACGTTTTACGATACGGAGCCGCCGCCAAGCCCTAAAACCTCTCGGGAGGGCTGATCTGGAGTCCGTTCGGGGCTCCGGAGAGGGGGATTCGTCGCTGTCGTCATCATCAACCATCCTCCATCACCAATTTCATGATGCTCACCGCCGTGCGTGAGTAATTCCATCGTAGGCTTGCTGGACGGTGATGGGTTGGATGAGATGTATCATGTAATCAAGTTAGTTTTGTTAGGGTTTGATCCCTAGTATCCACTATGTTCTGAGATTGATGTTGATATGACTTTGCTATGCTTAATGCTTGTCACTAGGGCCCGAGTGCCATGAATTCAGATCTGAACCTATTATGTTTTCATGAATATATGTGAGTTCTTGATCCTATCTTGCAAGTCTATAGTAACCTACTATGTGTTATGATCCGGCAACCCCGAAGTGACAATAATCGGGACCACTCCCGGTGATGACCATAGTTTGAGGAGTTCATGTATTCACTATGTGCTAATGCTTTGTTCCAGTTCTTTATTAAAAGGAGGCCTTAATATCCCTTAGTTTCCAATAGGACCCCGCTGCCATGGGAGGGTAGGCCAAAAGATGTCATGCAAGTTCTTTTCCATAAGCACGTATGACTATATTCGGAATACATGCAACATTACATTGATGAATTGGAGCTAGTTCTGTGTCACCCTATGTTATGACTGTTACATGATGAACCGCATCCGGCATAATTATCCATCGCTAATCCGGTGCCTACGAGTTTTCCATATACTGGTTCTCGCTTATTTACTTTCCCGCTGCTACTGTTACAATCACTACAAAACACCAAAAATATTTAATTTTGCTTGCACTACTCTTTTGCTACCGTTACCACCACTATCATATTACTGTGCTACTAAACACTTTGCTGCAGATACTAAGTTTCCAGGTGTGGTTGAATTGACAACTCAGCTGCTAATACTTGATAATATTCTTTGGCTCCCCTTGTGTCGAATCAATAAATTTGGGTTGAATACTCTATCCTCGAAAACTGTTGCGATCCCCTATACTTGTGGGTTATCAGTCATGACCCATTATTTGGCCAATATTTTGAAGATGGTGTGTGTGGTGATTGGGGTGTAGCAACCTGGGCCCGTAGCAACCCATAGCAATACACAAGTAATAGCAAGAACAACCCATAGCAATCTACAAATAATAGCACGAAACACACAATATATATAGTAGCATAACGATTATATAGAAGCATAACGATTGCAACCCATAGTTCCACGATAGCCTTACAACTCCACGATAGCCTTACAACTTAAAATACTAATACAACTTAATAATAGTAGCATAACGATTACAACTTAAAATACTAATACGATAGATATATAGCAAGCTAGATAGATCGGGGGGCACCAAACGCGGGTTCTTCTCCTCCTCATCCTCCTCCGAGTGGACGCCACCTCGCTCCTCCGGGCGCCCTTCACTCCTCCCCGTTGTTGATGGGGTAAGGGAGCGTGTGCATAACGCCGTTGTTGGGGAAGATGTTGTTGAAGTCGGTGAAGATGTTATGGGTGGTGAAAGCTATGAACTCACAACCAACCCAATACACTCGCCCGAGGAGGTGGAAAGCATCGAAGGGGTTAGTGAACGTAGCGAGGAGCCCAACCACAACGCCATTGTGGTTGACCTCCTCAACATGGTACATGCTTGGAGAGCCGCGGGGGAGGTGGCGGAAGCCGACCGCAAGGAAGAACTCCGATAACTCCCTTGCGCCCCTCCACCTTTAGATCGCCCACACCCTAAGGGTTCTCTCTACGTAGACTCCGGCCGGGTAGAGCCTTTCTGGCACGGTTGGGGGGGAAGCGGTAGGTGGGGGCGTTGTACTGCATGGTGGCTCGAGGGCTCGATCGGGTTTGATGGAGAAGAAGGAAGAAGGAGGGCAGAGGAGGCAGAGGATGGGGTATGGATGAGGAGGGAGAGGAAGACGATAGTGCCCTGCTTAAATAGCCCAAGTGCGACGTGGGTTTTGATTTCTTCGAGTGGTTTCACCGGGTAGAATTAATGGGCGGGCGACGTTTTGTGGCGCCCCATCAAAGTGTGTACATGAGCGTGGGAAACGGGCTACGACGCTTCTGTGCCACCAGTCGCGGGTCAAGGGGGACGGGCTCACGCACGCGTCTGTGCCGTCGTGGGTCAAGGGGACACGCCTGCCCCGGGTTCTCTGCGTGTGCTGCCCGTGCATGCATGCATGGCAATGTAGCCTGCTTTCTAGGGCCTTGCTAGAGGGCAACGTTCGGTCGATGGGAGACGTGACAATAATTGACGCCTTAATTTGCCAATCTTGTAACAAGCAGCACGCCATTTGAACTGCATCGATACCCATCATGCCAGTGTTGTGTCGTTCAAAGAGGAGCACGCCATGCACCGCACGCCATGCACCGTTGGCTTTTTGGTTGTCTCTGCACGCTTTGATGCGATGCTGCATCGGTGCTAATGGTAGGCATGCGACAGCTTACTGCGTCAAGAGGGGTGGCGGATCAGGGCTACATCGAGGGCATGCATGCAACGCACGGGCGCAGGGCATGCATGCTGCAACGGGCGTCGGCGCTGCGGGTAGGCATGCATGCAATGATGGAAAGGGCACTGTGTAGGCTTAGTCCATGCACCGCGTCAACTCGTGCCGTTGGATTCAAATGAACGGCCCTGATGCCCCAACGAGAGAGGCTGATCCAAACCCCACTGATTCAACCAATCAGCGCGTCTCATGCGGATCGAAGGACATTGTAGCTAACCCTAGCGCCTGATCTCAACCGTCCACGCACAACAATCGACGACCCGTGAGTGTGCGGGGTTTTGAGAGGTTTTGTGGGGTTTTGAGTGATTAGGGTTGAGCATAAGTAATTCGAAAAAAATCAAAAAAAATATAACTTGCGCACATAGTCTTATTTTGTCGTATAGTAACAAGAAAAATATATAAATATGGTTTACATACATTCTTATGAAAAATCCTTCACTAAATTGTCATTCCTCGAACAATGTAGTATGGAGTTCAAGGGAGAGAGTAGTGGGCAACCGAGAGTAGGTGGGGTGTTGAAAATGAAAAGTGTGAAAACCTCACCAAAACTTCATTTTGGATTGACTAAGAAAGATCTTAACTTACTTTCTCATTTTCATGTTTTAAACTTGTTTTATATATAATTTTCTATTAAACCTTGTTTTTTCAAAAAGAAAAGAAAAGAATAGAAAATTAATTTAATAAATAGTTAGACTTTAGATTTACACTATATAGGTAGAATAGATGTGTAGAAAAATTATTTGGCTGGTTTAGACATGGGGCCAAAAAAACTTGCTTAAATATGAGGCCGTTTACCCTACCTTTGGAGGTCATTTGAAACACACTTTTCATGACTATGAGTTCAACTTACCAAAAGGGCTCGGATTGATCAGCAAGCAAACATATTTCAGTTGAGGTACTTTAGATAGCATTAAAATATCAATAGCCCATCCCTAATTCAAATTTGAGCCCAAATTTGAATTTAAAACAATGACCAACAAACAAGTCCGAATAGAAATACACGGATACATAGTGACTACCAGTACGCACCAAGTTACAAATATTATTACATGACACAAATTTTCAAACAGTTCTCTGTTCTACCTCTTCCTACCACGTCATGTGCCCTTCTTCGCCTTAGCACTTCTTGTTTTTGGTTCTACCACACACACAAGTTCACTGATCATCTTGGTTTTCTTCACTGGTCTTTTCAACACCTCGCCAACACCCTCGAGATTAGTGTCTTCAGTATGAATGTTGACAGTAGTTTCGGTTTCTTCGGTGTGTACCTCAACATGGGTTTCTTCAGTCTGAACCTCGACACGCTCAGGTTCAGTTTCAACCTCGAGAGCAGTTTCTTCAGTCTGAATGTTGACTGCAATTTCAGTTTCTTCGGTGTGCACCTCGACATCAGTTTCTTTAGTCTGAATGTTGACTGCAGTAGGATTTTCTTCAGTCTGCTCAGGCTTAGGCACACTTCTCTTCTTTCTACAGCCATTGACTCTTGCTTTTTTTGTTGGCCAACACTGTTTAACAACAAGGGGTTGACTTGCGCGCTTCCTCCTAGCCATTGGGAAAATGTTATAGATATAGTAATTGGAAAAAGCACCAAATCAAAACACAGACAAATAAACAAGAACGGCATTTGACAGATCCCACTCTGTACCCAAGTTCCTGGCACAACTTGCATCTGTTTTTGTTACCTTGTTGGGCCTTTTTGGCTTTCCATCTTTCTTTCCCTTCTTACTACTCCCACCTTTCTCAAACCATGCCTTGAATCTACTCGGTTTAGGCCTGCCAGCCTTTCTTTTCGTCAAGGGAGGACACATGGAAAATTCAATCTCCACTTCAGGCCACTGAGATTGATCTGTAAGTGCTGGAATTGGAGTAGCATATGTAGCTTTGAATTTTGCTACCGAATAATATTCATGCAAATATGGGTGCATGTTTATCTTTGGTTGGGATGCTAAGAAAAGAATGGCATGCTCACATGGTTTACCAGTGTGTTACCACTCGAGGCAAGTGCAATCATGCAATTCAGTGTTAACAACATGTCTCCTTCCAGTTTTGTTATCTCTAACTTCAGCACCCCAAGGTGAAGATTTTTCAACAAAAAAACGTGAAAGACTTCTGCTCTTATTAACCACCTGTTGTACCACCGCTGGAAGCTTATCACCTTGCAGACAATCACCTATCCTTCTTCTCAATTCCCACAACCGTATGAGCATGATCTTGATTTGGTCAACCTTGTAATGCACAGGCAAATCTTTTAACTCCTTCACCTTGTCGTTGAAACTCTCTGCCAAATTGTTGTTGATGTGGTCACACTTGATGGCAGTGTTGAATCCTGACATGTACCATAACAAAGAATGGTAGGTGTTCAGCCATGGACCAAACTCATCGCATGCTGCCATTATCTTATCAAGATGATATTTGTGTGTCTATCTAGTGTAAGATCTTGCTGCTGACCACATGCGCCCAAATTCTTCTCCTCTAAATTTTTTGATCAAATTCATCCACAAATGACCGAAGCACTCCCTCTGCTCAGCATGTGGGAAAACATTTTCACTAAATTTTCCAGCCCCTTACATGCATCTGTGTGTATAGCCAAAGGTGACACTGGCCCTAGGCATCTTTTCAACTGGATCATGAACCATGTCCATGAAGCCTCTATTTCTGACTGAAACAAGACAACAGCAATAGGAAACATCCAGTTGTGTCCATCTAGAGCATTGCATGCTGCCAACTGACCATTCCACTTGCCTGTAAAAAATGATGAGTCTATGCTCAAATATGGACGGCACCCTGCTTTGAAGCCATCGATGCAAGGCTTCAAAGCCATAAAAAACTTGGAGAACTTGACTTCACCTTTGGCTGATACCTCAGTATCTATCTCCACAACACTGCCAAGTGACGTCTTTTCCACCTCTGCTTTGAAGTTGTAAAGCAGCCTAAATGTATTTGCCCAATCACCATATAAATTTTTCATTGCCCTTTGTTTTGCCTTCCACACTGTGGTATATTTCAGTTTAATGGGGTACATCTTTTCCAAGTCTACTTTGAGTTTCTTGGCAGTAGTGTTTGGTGTTTTGGCTAAAATTGGGGTGATCTTTTCTGCAACCCAAAGTTGTGATGTCATGGTTGGTACTCTCTATGAACTTGTAATACAAGTATGTTGATTGGGGATTTGGTTAACCCTGATAGTACTTCCATCAGGTTACAGTCTAGCAGATATGTACCACTTGCAAGGCTTGACACTACCATCAAATCCTCTGCACCTCACATAAAAATTCTTTCTATCAGTCCAAACAGTCTTGGCATCAAAGTCATGTTTCACTGCATAAGTCTTGAAACACATTCTAAATTCATCCATGTTTGGCCACAACTTCCCCACTTCAATGACAGGGTTTTCTTTGTCATACACATGCACCAGCTCATCATCATGTGCATTATCTACTTCATCTGCAGCTTGTTTCCATCAACTGTCCATCTACATCTTCATCAGCATTAGCAGGCAAACTAGATTCACCCCTCTCCTGCTTATCTCTGTCATCGACTAGAATGCCAAAAAGTTTGGCCATCTCAATGTCAGGCATTGGTGCAATGACCAAATCAGTAGGCTCATCTAATTCAACTACATTCCAATCAATAGTAGCTGCAGTTTCAGTTCCAGTCACCTGTCCCTCTTCGGCTATTACTGTAAGTTCAGTACACATGGGAATCAATGGCCTATGTGAAGCCCAATCATCATCTACCATCTGCGCAGCCAAGTGTGATGACACATATCCAACCTTCGAAAAAATATTCAGATCAATGAGCTCAGCAAAAAAATTAGCCCGTTTGCTTGTCCAGCCGTTTTGCCGATCGATTTCTTCAACAATCTGTTCACCATCTTCTATTCTCACATACTCTCCTTTCCAATCATCAAACCGCAACAGTGATACTTCTTGCTCTGGACCCCAAACAATATTCTCCCCAATTTTTTCCACCCATTTCTTCACTGCCTTCTCTCCCATGTTCTGTACAACTTGTGGATCAATCTCTGTAAACTCAACCTCCCATTTAACAATTGTGTGTCTCTCAATGTTCTGTATGCTACCATCAACTAATTTTGCCTTTGATGGAGGTAAATTGACCGTCAATTCGAACGTCCGAGCGACAGCATCCCCTCTGTCAGTGGCGTACAATGTGAGCCCGTGAGAAAGAGCAGACGAAATTGGATCAGAGAGAGGCGCATTACCTATTCGAAGTTGAATCTTGCGGCTCCATCTCAGTATGCCCACGGGCTCCCCTCACAACCTGTCGATTCAACAAGCGAAAACAGAGGAAATGAGCTGAGATCTACGGGCCCGAGAGAGGAACGGGACTAGGGTTCGAATTCACTCACCATTTTCTGAAGACGAAGGGAACGGGTGCCCGGTGAGAACGAGGGCTCCGCCGCCGCCGCCGAGAATGCAAGATCCGCCGCCGCCGGAGAAGAAGTGGGGTGGGGGGCAGAGTGGCAGTGGGGGCGGACGGGGGTGGCAGGGCACGGTCAGCTATTTTGAGGACCAATTAAGTTGGACCCACATGTCCTAACATAAACGGGCTTGGTTGACGACCAATTTAACCCCATTTAACACCCAATGTGACCCTAGGCTATTTACACGCTAAAATGTGTCGCACCACAACCATTCATTCGAACTACATCGCACTCCTTCCAATTTGCATGAAAAACGTTGCACAGGAGCTATTGGCCCATTTTTTTAGAACGTTATGAAAAAAACTTGATGCACTTCGTGTACAAACTGAATAGTCTCCGACGAAGTATCTGAGTTTGGAATGGAAACCACCGCCTAGCACACATAACTCTATTATTTAAACTTATTGCCCCCTCAAACTTTTTCAATGTTCAATACACACCAATCACAGTGCAATGCTCAAATTTGAACACCTATTGAGTTGGTTTATTTTTTAAGCATTAATTGATTTGCTGGCAACTAAAAAGTCCAAAATGCTATTCTGTTTGAAATAACATGCAAATGAGCTATGAAAAGTTTGAAACTTGGCATGGGTTCATCGTATCACCCCTATAGGTTGTGGTACAAATTTGAGAGCACTACGCAAAAAACTAGATGTACTTCATGTATAAACTAAACACTCTTTAGTGAACAGAAACACTCGCTTTCCCATTGAAATCCATTTTTAACAATATTTTCCCTTTAAACCTTTTCTATGTTGAATATACACTATTGAAAGCGCAATGTTGTAGCTTGAGGCTACACTAGGTTAGTGAACATGATATATTCAAGCACTTTCCATACTTACAAGACCTGTGGCGGGCGCCATCTTCTCCCTGCCACTGCTACTTTAGAAAATTTTGGAGAGTTTGGGCATGGGTTAGCAAAATATTACCGTGGCAGGAATTTCTCATGGCCCTCCATAGATACGTTGAGAACCAATGGCTGGTGTGTCACCTGACCCGCCACAATATTGTTTCTATCCCATGGCTAATTCCGTGAAAATATAGGAGTGGCATTGACGATTATTGCCCATCATACCGATCATTTAGCAGTGGCCATCCCTTTTTTCCACCCGCCACTAGAACTTCCCAAAATAATTGTGGCGGGTTCCTGTCTGTTCCCGCCACTAATGTGACCCCGGCTATAAGTCTTTCCAGTAGTGGCATGGCATGCGGGCCAGTAACTTAAAAAACGGATTGGTAAATACTACAACGTGAAAATTTTATTCTGAGATGAAAGCTATATTTTCTAGTAGACCAAGCCTATGTCACATACTATATATGTGAGCGGTAGGCGTAAGCGAGATGGTTGACCTTCGCCTAGTGCCTATGCGGTGCTTAAGTGCCCTAGGCAAGCCTAGGCGGTAATATAGTTTTGGTAATCAGGGTGTATATGTGATTATTATTATGTGTATGGATATTATGGTATACATATAAGTTAACTACCAGGTACATTCATTGGAATATGTCATGTTTGGCATATTGGTGCAATATAGCATGATTTCCCGATTGGGTAGACAATTCCTTTCTTGGCCTGCCTAGACTTCCACTTATGCCCTAGGCGAGCCATTTGGCCATGGCCTAGCGCCTAAGCATGCCTCAGCGCCTCCTAGGCACTACTTTTTCCCAACAGAGTATGTGTGAAACATGGTGTAGAGCATGTCGCTCTCTTGGACATCACCACAAATGTTTGCCCTGGATTAGATGTGGAATAAAATTACTAGCACACATTTAGAAGTGAGTTAATATTTTATTAGAACACATTTCAAAGTATAAATAAGTGTTTATGTGGTGGATGGAAATCCCCTCTAGGTCGGTGCGTGCTAAAAATTCTTTTCCAGATACAATGCACACATGTGATCAAATTCACAGACATTAATACATTTAATGGAAAAAATATATATAAACAAAGTAGCTTATTCTATATGGGTTTAAAAGATGCATGATGTACACACATTTACAACACATGCATATGTAGCTAGGTATACCCTGGTGGGTAGTGCATATACAAGCCAATACACATACACACAATTGAAAAACTAGCACAAGAGTGGCATGCCAAGCCATGCCATGATTGCAAACTCTCTCAAGGTCACACTAACAAATAAAAATGCGGCACCAACCAATATACGGGTTGGCATATATCAACTGACCGTCTGATGGATTATTAATTTATGCATGCACACACATATATATGTTGTCTTGGGTTATTTGATCATCAATTCTGCCAAATGTCATCCATACCCATGTTCATCAATGAGGTCTCGCCAACTGCTGTTGCAGCGGTGTTCCCTGGGTAGTTGTTCCTTAGCCCAGCCACAGCATCCTCCTGTGACAGCATCGACGCCAACCCACCTCCAGGTTGAGCCCCGACCATGAGACCCTGATCTGCACCCATATGCATCATCATCTGTTGATGTTGTTGTTGGTGTTGGTAGAGCGACAAAGGCAGTGTTGGGTTGACCATCATTTGGTGGTGGTGGTTGTTCCCGATGTAGTGGTAATTCATCATAGGAAGCGCCACACTGCCCATCATCGATGAGCCAGTTCCAACATCATGCGACTTGTATGAAGAAGCTCCAGGAAACAGCGGTGCATGCGCACATGTTGACGACATGTCATATTCCATGAGAGGAGGCAATGTATCTAAGTCGACAAAGCCCTGCTGATGTTCTGCTCCTGTGTACATTGGCATGTCATATGACGGTGTCACCATCTTCTTTAGTCCGGTGCTCTTATGGAAGATCCTGCAAACCACCCACTGTTCCTACAAACATACATAAATTAAATAAGTACAAATCAAATGTTTTATGTAGCATGCCCCAGGTGTGACGCTATTGTCGCAGATGCTGATCACTTTTTCATTAACTGCTCATATTTGGCACATATCTTGCATAACTTGGGTATTTAGGCGCCCCTTACTAGTGCCCATCTCAGGAATTGGCAACATAGTGACTCCACTAAGCCTCGACTCCAACTTTTGGACTCGATCAACCTTTCCATCCTTTAGAACATTTAAGACATATATGAAATGCCATCACATTCCATGGTTGCATTTACTCACCTCGGCCTACTAGTATGAACATTATCTACAATTTCTCTCTTTTGACCCATACGTTCAGGGTACCTACTTAAAAGGAGGCCGCTATGTCATGGTGGATGTAACTCCCCTCACACATCGGTGCAACCTTGTAATTATTTCCATGTATTGGCTACTGTGAGTAATATTCAATTGGGGGTTCTCCCGTTTGATTGTTCAAAATAAGTAGCTAACTACCTACTAGCATGTTGATGATTCATGAGCACTACTCTAGTATAAATTTATTATATACCTTGGAAGCCATGTTGGTTCTGGTGACGGTGCGGGTGGTGATGGATGGGTTGGATGTCAGCTTCTTGCTGCTCTCGAGCCTATACTCATGCATGATCCAATTGGTCTTCTCCCCCCTAGGCGCCCGACCCTTGTAGAAGACGAGTGTCTTCTTCATGCCGATGAGTTTGAAAGGTGGCTGGAAGATCTCCTTGTCCTTTCCGGTGGCCTTCCAATAGCCGGCCTCCGTCGCCCGGTTCGTTCGTATCCCAGTGGGGTACTTGCGATCCTTTCGGGAGTAAAAGTACCACTCCTTCTCCCCCATCTTCGCCTTCTCTGGTAGCTCCCATGGCTCGTACTTGTTGAGGTTCACATCCTCAATCGCCGCGGCAACGAAGGCTTCATCGAGCACCTTAGGGACCACATAGAATTTGATGATCTCCTCATCCGTCGGGTGGAACCTAAACCCCGGCGGTAGTACCAACTGTTTCTGCTGAACTTGAAGGTGGTCTGCCATGGTGGAGGCTTTATGTGCAACAGATTCTGGGGTGATGGTAATATTGGACGCAACCATAGACATGAGTATGGAAGAAATTAATGAGCTAGGGATATCCATGGAGACGCTTAAATAGGAGTTAATGCGTGTAGTAGCAAGGCGCTTGCAAGAGAAGCCTCAACGTTTCCAGACCTTTATTTATTTTGTATCTAGTGGCACTGGCTATGGATGGATAGATAGATAGATACCTTCCCCATCTTTACAACTGTGCGTTGTTTGTCGTGTTGGAGGAGCCACACACTTGTGGTGACAGGTAGAAAGGTTTCTCGAACCTATCCAAGCGATGACATGCCAGATTACATACGTGGTATTCGTGCTAGCCCTACTCGTGCCATATGCATGCTTCTCTTGTTGGTGTTTGCCTTTGTGATGCAAACCAATCAAACACTCACATTTGTCGCACTAGCTGGTTGCGCATATATAGCATTGCCCACTGTTTCCTATGATGATTGATATAGATGTATCTAGCTATAAATATTGTATAGCCCCTACCACAGGTTTACACAAAATCTGTGTGCTTTGTGGAAGTCTCTAGCCACTAGATTGACTGGTACACCCAGCCACGGTTTGCTTAATTGATAATCCTCCATGCTGTGGTGCCTACAGGTGTCAGCCACAACTAGGGTCACATTGCTCCTGCAGGTGCGCGGCCATGACCGATCTCTACCTTCTGCTGCCTAAAACCATGGCCTTTTGGATCAATTACAACTAGGAGAGGGGAAGGGCACTAGTTGTGGCTGAATTCCCGCATGTATAGATAGGACCGATACGGTTCATGCTTTACATGCATGCACGCACATACCTGTAGTATGTATACATACGCACATCACTGGCATTTCTCTACAGATAATCATCCGTTGCATGTCTTTTATATGCTTTCCAGGGTGTCGTGTACCGGTGCACGCTAGAATGTATGCCACGCATCAAAGCTTCCTCGCCTTCTAAGAAAACATAGTGCGGGATATATGGATCAACCCAACACTCAAGGTGTACATGATTATGTGCTTATCAAATGCATGCTTGTCCATATCCCAACCTTGCATGCATCTCCTCGTGCCTAGACTGTTTTTAAAATTATTTTATACTAGTGGAATGACAATGCATTGTCAAGAAACAATGAAAAAAATTAGAGATACTTATCAAACAATTGTTATAATGTAAAAATGTGTGTCAAACATGATGACATGAACTTTGGGATCTATGAACTTTATTACAGCTATTGGGGTGACTAATTATCACGCTATCAAGTTCTATATGTTTAATTCCAGTGAGCTTGCTGCCACGGTTTTGAATTTAATTGTCCACAAACAAGCCTGCTCGTATTTGTGCCTAATTTTGACCATAAATTTTACCATGAAAATATAAGATGTGTCACATCAGTATTTTCTCACTTGAATTTTCTGTTCTTAGGAAATGGTGATTTGTTTGTAGTTGGTACAATTATTTTTTCAGCATTAAACTATAAATACGTGACCGCCTACTTTCGCATCTCTAAACATGAAATTGCACATAAAATTTGCAATACGCAACCAATGGAGTGACCACGAGAGAAACTTATATACCTAAGAGAATTATCGCCACTACCTAATCTATCTTAACATGCAACCTATCCACATCACCACATATGCCACCCCATAAATTTATCTCGTTGTTTTCCTTTCCACTAAGATAGCAGTTCTATTTCCAAGCATAATAATCGATCGATCGCATGCCCTCCCTCATTCAAAATCAATTCTAATTCCACCCTCTAAAACATATGGCACACTATCCCAGCTGCATCACCTGATCTTACCACTAAATTTTCTCTCGACTTGACAGACCAAGGTCAATACATCTCAGCTTCCCACCTATTCTTGATTGAGTTGGAGCCGCCGTAATCGAGCTTCGACATGCAAACTCATTCCCATGCCAAGATGAGCCTCGATGTTGCGCCGTCATGATGCGGCTGGACAGCAACACGCTGTGGTGCCCCGCATCTGCTTTGCCCAGCTAGCTACCTCCCATCATCCACATTAGTTTTGTCCAGCCGCGGTGCGCCCTACACACCCACCCCGCATAATTGCAGTACCACCAATGACCTTTTCTCCAGCATGGAGCACATCGATCTGGTCGCTGTGGCAAGGGTGGGAGAGGAAGAAGGTGGGCTCTTTGCCTCTACCGAACTCCTTTCTTTACTCATGTCTATTAAGTTCAGTCAATTGGACTGGAACGTCCTAGCATCACAGGAAGCTTGTGGGGTTTCATTGCCATGTGCAGGCTTAACACATGTATCCCATCGGCAATGTAAATGACACCATGTAATGCATGTCTTTTAGCTAATTCTATTTCCCTAAATTCTTTTACATCATTGAATCTAAAGGTCGTTGGTATTACTGATATATTCCACTTGATTTGAACTACTAACCAGTTAACCATATATATGCGGATTGCATAATCTGTCATGTTGCAATTCATTCAGATTTTTAAAATGGACTTTTTTTTATATAAGATTTGATTTACACTTCTAGAAGCAGTCCATCGGTCAATCTCACTGCATCCATTATACATCGACCTGCCAATATTATTGATTAAATACGGCGGAATGGATGAAGCAAAAGTGGTTATTTAAGTATGAAAAATGCATCCCAGATTACCCCCTCAAAGTCAGAATCCTTTCCACATCCATGGTGATGGGTCATGCTATTTTTAGGTTATGCAACACGATTTGGTTTTCTACTCATTTGCCTTAGACAAACGTTTGATTGGTAACATATGTTTATGTTTTTTTATGGATTTTCAGAAATAGTATTGATGTATAATTACATGATGCCTAACAAGGGATTGCTAAATTATGTGTAGGGTATAATTTGGTGGTAGCATGAATTTTGACACCCCCCCATTAAAACTTTCCCTTTACTATCTTTGTTGCAGGGGATGCTACATTACACTCATCCAGATGCAATTCCTTTTCTCAGAATTTGGAACTATGTTGTTCCCGACAATTGTTAGCATAAAAATTTGCATAAAAATTTGGCATCCAACAGATTACTGTATGGATGCTCTTCCTGATAGGTCACCATATAACAACAAAAGTTTTAAGGTATAACTGACTCGTTCTTGCTGCCGCCCCAAGCTATGCATATGAATTGCACATCTACATTTGATCCTGGTCTTGGCACAACTAGTGTTGGTGAGTCACGTGATGAATATCAATTCCCCAGTGCATCAACAACGATACTTTTGATTCATATGGTTATGCTTAGTTACATTGACCTCTGTGCATCTCCATCATTTCTATGGGTATGATGCCATGGCAAAAATTACACGTAATTGCAAGGTAGGGGAAATTAGTATCATTACATTTTATTTGAAAAATTACTGAGCATAAATTAATAAATTAATGGAATGCATGTACTGATTTGCTTGGCTCCGGCAAAACCCATTGGACTGTCTATGGCAATGTTCGACTTAAGTCCACAAGGTGAGTTTTACTGCATCTGATTTTTATTTTTCATTTAATCCTAATAGGAATGATGAGCTTTCTAGCACCAATGCTACATGAGAAAGGTCATCAAGTGGAATGGTTTGGACATCAACTAACTAGAACATGGGTCATTTCATACACATGTTCATCTTCTTTGCTGGTAAAAGTAACAAGCTACCGATGTCACCATATTGTGCTTATGTTATTACCGTTTCTATTTGTACGTTTTTTCACTATTTTATATTGAGATATGATCTATAAGATACTCATTGCTTTAGTTTCCATCTGTATTTCGCTCTTTGTAGACCACTATGTTGCACGCTTCCATCCTGTAAAGTCTATTTATTTTGGAGTCGCCAACATGCCATTGGCAAAAAATGTCTGTTTGAAAGACCTTTGCCAACTAGACATCTGATGCCAAACAATGTTGGTCGAAAATGTCCTTTCTTTTCTGATCGACTTTTTGTGGTAGGAAGTCTTTTTCCCTACCAACATATATGTAGGGATCCTATGTAATAGTGTAGTGCAACGTAACTCACTGCTATTAGTCATAACTAGCTTCATTACACACCTCAAGCTAGCTTTTCATTTAGAGATGAAGTGCCAAAAATTATGAATTAGATTGTTATCAAGTTCATGTAAGGCTGGAATTGGAGAACTAGACACCTTGGGAGTGTCTTGAGAATGATTTCTATCCTTAAGATTTAGCTAGACTTATATGTGTGTTCGTGTACGCCTATTCGTGCAACCAAGGCCGTCTCAATTGCTCATGCGGAAGACATAAAAGAATGCAAAGCGGCATGATGGCTAGGTGGTTAGGGTTCTAGGATACTAGGCGAGCAAAACCAATGAGATCAACAACTTGAAATTCTGACGACGAGTAAGTGATATGCCAAAACTTATCTACTTTTCCAATCATTTTGCTTATACTTACTCTTCTAATTTTATATTGATGTGCCAAAACTTGAAATCCTGTTTTATTTGAAGATTTTTAATCGAATTTTATATTGGTGTAGTTTTCATGTGTGTGGGTACTTCGCCAAAAAATAAGGTTAAAAAAGTTTGAGGAGTTCTCATCCAGAGGAGCACCACTAGCAAGGAGGGCCCAACCGAGGTGCACACCACTTGGGGCTAGCACTAGTCTAGGGCGCGTAGCCAAGTCATGTGAAGCCCACATATACCCAACTCCCCCATTTCGACTATAAATTTTCTAGGACCTCAAAGTTCACTAAGATTTCTTGTGTATTTTTCCTAGTTTAGAGAGCTACTGCCTTCGTTGATCATTGTCTTATAGGGTTCTTCGGAGGTTAATCCCACCTCCAGAGAGGGCATTTCATCACCATTGACTTCACTAGACCATTCTCCATCATCTTCATCATGTTTTCCGCAATGCATGTATGTGCAATCTGATGCCCGCACATGGGGTGGATGGAAATTGGATGATGCCAATCATGTAATATTCTAAGATTTTAGGGTATTGATCCCTATTATGATTATTGTTCTTGATCTTTCGTTGCTATGACTTTGTTATGCATAATGTATATTACTAGGTTCGGAATACTGTGAGTTGAGATTTGAACCATATGTGTGTTTCATGATATTATGTGTTTGGATTGTGCCAGCAAGTCGCACGCAACTCTTGTAGTCCCAACTAGCAACCACGTGGGTGACGTACCAGGATATCAGTGGGGAGGGTTGAAATTTGAG